>NC_090199.1:4035000-4335000 GCF_033026475.1 Channa argus
CAAAAAGATACGAAAAAAAGAGATTTCAATTTAATGTTTCACACCAGCTCTCACATCTGTCCCTGAGTTTTACTGATACTGCTGACAGTGTTTCTTTGTCTCTGTGAATCCACTTATCTTGTGTTTGCAGCTGTGGTGAAGTGAGGGATAAAGATTTGTTAGCAATAAAGCAGAAAACCAATATTACTTATAAATATCTTTGTCTGTAAATAGTTAGCAAATAACACATTTAGTCACAATTTAGTTTTTCATACAATGTTAATAAGGATGTAAAGAGGAAGGAAACCTGGCTTGTTTTAACAGGTTGACTTCTGTCTTCGGTTTCCTGTGCTTTATTGACTGGATGATGTCTTTAGTTTTCAGTCACACTGAAAGATGAGAGGAGCAGCTTTACATCTAACTTCAGCAGTGAGCGGATTTGTTGTCGTCCTTCTGTCTGTGCCAGGTAAAGTACATCTACATCTACACAGAGTTTCCTGAACTTTAATGTGTATTATTGCAGGAACAGTACTGGATAGTATTTTAATTACCTACGGGTGGTATAAGTACAGTACACAAAGCCAGTGCTTACTGGAAGTGAAAGTGTAGTACTTCATATAACAACCTCTATTTTATATTCTTTATTCATGTAAAACTATAATGTAGTATATGTAAAAACAAAACAAAAACGCTCTCCTCAAGTGTGTGAGTTTGCTCCACAGTGTCACTAATAAAGTGCCAACCAAAATCAACTCCATCCACACATTTTGTACAGTATTTGACCAACATTTGTACAAACTGTTGGTTTGTTATTTGTTATTCTTCAACGTTAAAAAGTATTTAACAACAGCTCAGCTGCTTCTCACCGACTTACACTCAAATAAATGTTCAGTTGCTAGTTGGCTCTCACATGCAACAAGCTGACAGATCAAATGTTGGCACGTGGAGTGTCGATGCAGGGTGTGTGTAAATAAATATTATTGCATTTCAGACATACTTGACATATCTATAGTGCATTTTTAGATCTGTCAGCACTAATATTTTATTTATCTACTGGTTTCCATTTCAAAGAACCTTCAAATGTTTTTTTGCCTGTCGTTTGAACCTCACAGTTACTTCTGCTGTTCTCTGTGTTACAGCGATACAGAGTCAGAATGACTGGGCGGTGACTTACCCTTCTACTGAGATCTGTGCCATAAAAGGATCCACTGTGGACATACCCTGCACCTACACATACCCATCTAGAGTAAAAAATAAAGCTGTAAAGGTCCTAAAAAAATGGTGGTTTACCGTAAAGGGACCAAACACACCTATGGATCTGACAACACACTCAAGCTACACAGGTCATGTAGAGTTTAATAATCAGGAGAGCAACTGCACGCTGACAATCAAAGACCTGAGAGAGAGCGACTCAACTGTGTACAAATTTACGTTTGAAACAAATCAAAAAAAATTCACGAGTTCATCTGGAGTCTCTTTGTCTGTCACAGGTAACTTTTCATCAGAATATGATTCTGATTGTCTTGAAATCACTGCTACTTTCTGTGGTGGTATGTGTTTAATCTGTGACTTACATTGTTTTGGTTGCTCTCACCTTCACTTATAATCACTCTGGATAAAAGTGTTTGTCTTCTGACTAAATGTGAACATAAAATGTTTGAAATAAATATCTGTTCTGTTTCCACATATCCAGGACTCCAGGTGAAAGTGCAAAGAACATTAACTTTCACAGAGCTTCAGTGTCACAGCAGCTGTAATTTGGCCGATGCTTCATATGTCTGGTTCAATAACAGACAGAAAATGGAAGGAGAAAAAAAATATGTTCGAGTCCTTGTAAAAGAAGACGACAGCTTTTCCTGTGCCGTTGAAGGACGTAAAGGTGACCCCTCTCCTCAAGTGTGTGAGTTTGCTCCACAGTGTCACTAATAAAGTGCCGAACATAAAATCACCTCCATCCACACATTTTGTACAGTATTTGACCAACATTTGTACAAACTGTTGGCTATTTAATATACTTTTTATTCTTCAACTTTAAAAAGTATTGAACGACGTGAGTGATCTCAAATTTTATTTATCTTTACTTCTCTTCCAGATCCTCCAAAGCTTCCCTCTGTGTCAGTGAGTCCCTCTGCTGAGATAGTGGAGGGTAGTTCAGTGAATCTGACCTGTAGCAGTGATGCTAACCCAGCAGCTAATTATACCTGGTACAAGGAGAATGGGACACTCAGAAAATCGCCAGTGTTTGTCTTTCAGTCCATCCAGTCCTCTCACTCTGGAAGATATTATTGTTCAGCTGAGAATGAGCTGGGTTGGAAGACATCTGAATCTGTTTATATTGATGTGAAATGTAAGTGAAACCCCTTTGTGTCTCTTTCTGCCTCGTGTTTACGACGAATGATAAAAAGCTGGTTTTAGGTGCTATTAGCACCAAGGTTTCCTCTGTTGCTCTGGAAAAACGAGTCCTCAGTAATCAAGTCTCAAAATCATGTTTTGTCATCATGTTAATTCATGCTGACACATTTCTTCCTGTTTCTTTAACATCTTTGTTAGTTAGCATTTCTATTGCAGGAGTGAGGAGCCATTTTACAATAGTACACATTTGCTGAAAATTAGCAATTTGCAAATTTGGGAAGTTCAGTCATGAATACAGGTAAACAAAAGAAAACTCAAGGTATCAGAAAGAAGCTTGGAAGGAAGAGCCAGAATCAGGTTTCCAGTAACCACCTGAGTCCAATTTATCACATTTTCACAGGTCTTTCATTTTTGTATTTAATGTGAAAAGATGTGGAGCATGTTGCTGCTGCCTGACAGCTAGAAGCTTCCTGCTTTGAATTGGTCTGCTTGCAGCCTTTCTGCAGTTTGTATGTTCTCTTGTGCTTGTGTGGGTTTCCTCTGGGTACTCTGGTTTCCTCCCACAGTCCAAACACATGCATGTTAGGTTAACTGGTGACTCTAAATTGCCCGTAGGTGTAAATGCTTGTCTGTGTATGTCTTTGTTTTGGGCCTGAGATAGACTGAAGTTTTACAAACAGCATGTCATAGACTTTACCTCTTGTGCCTGTAGCAGAGTTGCTGTTGTTGTAACCTGCTGACTGCATCTATTCACCAAAAAGCTTGTAGCTGGTACAGTGGTAGTAGAACATTGTTGGACATTGTTACAATGTGCCACTAACTAGACATTTGTACAAATAATTTACCAGCTGTTACTATATTTCCTCCTCCAGATCCTCCAAATGAGTCCTCAGTAATCAAGTCACATCGTGTTTTGTCATCATGTTAATTTATGCTGACACATTTCTTCCTGTTTCTTTAACATCTTTGTTAGTTAGCATTTCTATTGCAGGAGTGAGGAGCCATTTTACAATAGTACACATTTGCTGAAAATTAGGAAATTGCATAAGATGCCAAAATGTTGCATTACCTCATTCTTTTTATATATTGGGCCTGGTGGCTCCGCTGTGGTGACCCCTGAAGGGATAATCCGATAGCCGTTGATCTTTGACGTCTTTTGTTTTTTTTTTTCAGATATTTGCAGTGTGGTTACTAGACAATGTAACCTATTACCTTCAGTGATCCAAAGTCTTTACCTTTGTGCTACCAGCAGAGTTGAATATGGTTTTTAAAGCATAAAATAGTCTAGTTGCATTAACTGTTACTACCAGCTCTCACCTATTCATGTTTCCTCCTCTAGATGCTCCACAGCTTCCCTCTGTGTCAGTGAGTCCCTCTGCTGAGATAGTGGAGGGTAGTTCAGTAAATCTGATCTGTAGCAGTGATGCTAACCCAGCAGCTAATTATACCTGGTACAAGGAGAATAAAGCAATGCATCAAGGACCAGAAGGTATTTATCATTTCGCCTCAATCAGCTCTGAGGACAGAGGGATCTACTACTGCAAATCTGAAAATCAGTTTGGATGGATCAACTCTTCATCTCTAGTTATTAATGTCCTGTGTGAGTAATAAAGTTTAACTCCAATGACTTAAATCAATGCAGTACCTTTTGTGAACATAATGTTATAAACACTCAGCTGAAATTCTGCCAAAGCTACATTTTGGTAATAATCACAATAGAAAAACATTTCATCAGTGATCTCAGGCACGTTCCAGGGAGATGTTCATATTGATGAAATGTGTTCAAATATTATTTTCCAGATGCTCCAAAGCTTCCCTCTGTGTCAGTGAGTCCCTCTGCTGAGATAGTGGAGGGTAGTTCAGTGACTCTGACCTGTAGCAGTGATGCTAACCCAGCAGCTAATTACACCTGGTACAAGGAGAATGAAGACTCACCAAAAGCTTCAGGACAGATCTTCACCATCATTGACCTCAGACTTGAACACAGTGGGAATTATTTCTGTGAATCTCAGAACACAATAGGACGTCATAACTCCCCCTTATATCTGACTGTAGTAGCAGGTACAGGAAAGTCATAATCGTGTTAATCGGCCCTTGTGTTTTAGGAAAGTTGCCATTGTCAAATTTCATCAAATGAGAACAGTTGTATGAATCTTTGTATAATCACGTTTATACTTTTTTGGATTGTGTTGATTTGTTTATCATTGTCCAGGAGCTTGGAGAATGATCATAGTTTTTACAGTCACTGTGTTTGGCCTGGCGCTCACACTCATCCCTGTCTTCCTGTGGATCATGTGAGAAATTCTGTTGCATCAAAACATTATTCATAAAGTAGAATAACAATGCACTATAATTTTCAACTATTTTAACTATTTAAAAATTTTTTTTTTCTTGACCAGAAATAAGAGCTTCTCCAGATTAAGGTCTGAGCCTGGAGAGAGAGGAGACAACAGAGAACAGGTGAGCAAGGAGAACATTGTAGTCGTTGGTGCTGATGCACTTAAAACAAAATTCTGTTTTTCTTTTGAAACACGTACAATTCAATGCAGACCTACATGGAGAAGGGTGTTATAGGTTGCAGAGGCTCAGAGAGGCTAAGTTGAGCACACCTGCCTTATCTCAACAATGTGTAGTGCAGAATTGGGCGTCAGTAAACTGATTGTTTAATGTCAGGAGTTGGGATCAAAGCAGGAAAGAAAAGTAGAAAAGGAAGGAAGCCAGCAAACAAGCTTAAGAATGTAACTTTACAGATGTCTCAAGCTGCATACTTTATGGAAAAACTTTGACAATGTGAATTTTTTTTCAAAATTACCACTGACCCCAGTGTAATATAAAATCCATGCCACAAACTCCAACATCACAGCCGTATTCAGCAGAGGTTGGTCTGCCCTGTGATTGGGACGACTGCAGTATTTTTGCTTTCTGTCCATTTTGATTGTGAGCTGTGAGCCTGTCCTTTCAGTTTAGTCTGTTCGAGGACCATCCCCACATGTAAAAGGTTTAAGTATCACATCGGTGCATTTACTACAGTTAGGACCAGCAGAGCAGGAGGATGATCTTTACTACGCCAGTGTCCAGTTTTCTAAACCCCAGACAGACGGTGTCTACTCCAACGTTACATCATCTCAGCCTCAGAGAGACACTAAGGACATAAAGGACGGAGGAGGGACGGTTGAGTATGCTGCTGTAACCTTTAACAGAGCCAGTACCGGCCCAGGGTAAGTCAGTTAAGTATCGATGAGGCCAAAGTGACAGACTCTATATGTTTTTGTTCTATTGATTTAGTCAGTTTTACCTTATTTAATTAGCAGTTTTGTGCCATTTGTGTCTTTCACATGTTAAAATATTTTCTGAATCCCCTAATTTAATTCTTCCCTCTCAGAACCAGAAGCCAGGAAGCTGCAGAGAATCCACCTGCGTTGTACAGCACAGTCAACAAAGTCAGCAACAAATAGTGAATCTCTCATGGTATAAAATACGTAAATTACAGTAACATTCTAACAGTTAAACTCTGTTACACGTGTAAGATGAGAACTGTGAGCTGTTCTATTGGAGTAGCAGAGGTGGTAGTACACGATTGGTAAGGAGATTATTCTCGCATTATACTAGGGCTTTGTATTTGATCAATACATGTGAAGCTGCAGCAGGATAAACAGACTTTTTTACAGTGTCAAGCTGACAGTATTTTCTATGAAAGTGAAACTCCTCTGGCTGTTGAAGTAAGTTGATAGTAACCACTTTTAAAGTGGCCCACAGTATTTGGTGACATCTTTTTTTTTTCTCTTTGTTTGTAGAATAATTTTGTCGAAGTCCTGCCCTGCATGTTTCTCAGCAGCCCTGAAACACTCACGTCTGTCATGTCCAGGGCAGTGATGATACCAGTTTAGTCTGTTATCACACTACTTAACTTACTATTAACCTAATGAACATGTGAAATCAGCTGCATTTTTCCTGCGAAGCTGCCTGAACACAGCCTCATATGTTCACTGAGCTATAGTTGTAGCTCTGAGTAAATGAATGAGGATCCAGCACCTTCCCTTTGTTGTGGAACAGACCTTTTAGTTTTTCCTACTTCCCACTTTCAAAGTCAGTAAGAGTATGTCCTCCCATCTGACATTGAACATCCTTCGCTTCAGTCGCTCTGGGACTTGTGTGTCCAGTTATTGAAGAAAGTGGACCCATGAATGGCAAAAGATTTAAAACTGGGGCATTTCCTTGAGAAGCAGGTGAAAAAACACAGTAAATCATATTGGAGCATATGCAGATCTACTCGTGTGAGGTGGTTTCAGAAAACAACAACTTTTCTTTTATCAGACATCTGTATCAAACGAGCCGAGTCTGTCAGTTTGACATTTCCATTCTCTGTGGAGTCAACGGTAATTTGTATTATTTGTGTATGAAGCTTACTGTGAATTTCTTTTGATTTCTAGTTTTATGACCATGAAACAATAAGGATATAGACCAAATAAGCCTACATTTAACTGTCTGTAGCTTGTGTGCTCTTAGGGAATTAATGTGAGACATATTCTTCACATGGACTAATGTCCAACATGCAAATTAAAATAAACTGCAAAGTCTTTAAATTGGTTTCTTTGTGCTGTGAACTGAAATTACGTGTAACTAAGCAAATGGTTTTTCTATGGAAATCTGCAGCCTCTATTAAACTTTGACCTAGTACAAAATAATTTTAATTGCCCCTTATAAAAATTAATATTTTAATATTATTAATTATAATATTTATTATATTATTAATAATAAAATAACGCTGTGAAATATTTAAACTGTACTTTTACTGCTACTGATGTGAATTTCAGGGTTTACTTTAATCAAGGTAGTGAACATTTTTCTCCAGCAATCTGAATGGCCTCCTTGGTGCTTCTGTACTGTACGACACACATACATACACTAGGTTAAAGAATGATTACACATGATGATCACACAAAACGCTTATTTATAATTCCACATTTCCATATTATATTAATTTGTTATCCTGTGGATGAGGTGAGCAGTGCTGTAAATTAATGTTTATCCCGTGAGTTCATGGTCGCCACAGCAGATCATTTGTCTGCATGTTGATTTGGCACAGTTTTTACACTGGGTGCCCTTCCTGACTGAAGCCTCCCCAGTTTCTACCGGGCCGGGGTCAGGTGCTGCACGGCTGGAGATTGGAATGGGCTTTTGGGGGTTCGGTGTCTTGCCCAGGGACTCTTCAACATGTGGTCAGGAAGAGCAGGGCATGAACCTCCGACCCTATCGTCGGTAAGCGGACACTCTACGAACTGAGCCACTGTCGCCCTCATTGTACCAAAACATAACACATCAAAATAACTATTTGCATAATTTGTAGACATTCAGAAAGAGGAAATGCCAGCAATGACTCAATTCTGTAGAGAAACCAGACAAAAGTGCACAGGTGAGCTACATCAGTTTCAGCAAAAAAATTTGCTCCACTTTCTACACAACACAGTAAAAGTGAACTTGTAGTCCAATCCATAGAGTAGATTCCATATTTACGAGTATGAGTGCTTGTTTTTATAGGTTACGAGACTCAGATTCAGCTGCTTTGACAGTTTTCACTTCATTGAGGTTTCATCTGTCATTAATCACATTATGTTTCAGTACAGGCCAGTACTGCATTTATAATTTAGTGTCCTCTAGTGGTTGCAGTATAAATGGCAGGAGGAAGACGTATTTGTGATGACGTTGGCTAGATGAGAAGAAACTACACTTTAAAACAACAAACTGTATAAGTAGCCCCAGATGCTTCAGATTTCAATATCATTTTCATGACAGAGCTGACGTGTAATACCATACGTATTTCATCTACTACCAAGAAGCTCAGTGGGGTCAGTTGGTAAAGGCAGTCGTCCACGGACCACAGGGTGAGTGGTTCGATCCCCAGCCTTGGCTATATGTCGAAGTGTCCCTGGGCGAGACACTGAACCCCTAACTGCCCATTCCCCTCCCCAGCTGTGCAGATGAAGCCTGGTAGAAAATGGGGAGGGTTGTGTCAGGAAGGGCATCCGGTGTGTAAAAACTGTGCCAAATCAACATGTGGACAATGATTTGCTGTGGTGACCCTGAACTCACGGGATAAGCTGTAAGCTGAAAGGAAGAAATTTAGTTAAAGATTTACGCTTTGAGTTTATTCTGTTCAAAGCAATGGAAAAGCTGGTGGTGACGGGTTCAGCTGAGCAGGAACAGCAGGGGAGCAAGATTAACAGGTGACTAGGATAAAGGTAACTGTTATACTCAGACAGGTGGAGATGGAGGCAGGGCTTAGTAGAAAGCCAAGTCTGAGATGGAACATGAAGAGAGTCTGACATTCACCGATCAGTCATAATATTATAACCACCTGTACAATCTAATACAATCCACTACAGCAGCTCTGCCATAAATTCTACTTTTACAACGTTACAAATGATCAGTTTTTAGTTTGAAACCGTCAGAAAGCTAATAATTCTTCTCTGTTTATTATTGAGGTCAAAGTGGCTAGTGGAGGCATACTGGATTGTATTATTAGAGGAGGTGGTTCTAATGTTTTGGCCATTGGTAAATGTGATGATTATGCAAAAAAAACAAATAAAAAAAAACAGTAAATGACTTATTGAATGTGTCTTTCAGATCATAAAAAAATAAGTAACAAAATGTTTGTGTGATTAATGTGTGAAATCTTAAAAGTTGCACACAAAAACTGAATATGCTCTTGATTCGATGATGGATAAATGATATTTGTATAAATGATGTTTTAGCTTTCATACTATTTAAACTACTGTACTAACTACTAACCTGGGTATTTCAGAACTGTGCAGTTTTGTGATGGTGCTTCATTAACCAAACAGTGATGAGTAAAGCAGCAGGCTAAGGAAAACTGATGATATAGTGTAACAAATACCTTCATTCCTCACCCAAAGACATTTTGCCAATATTAGCCAACTGTGAATATACCATATGTTTCAGGTCACTAGTTTTACCTAGTTCTGTGCACAAGTGACCTGATTTAACATGGCATTAGTTACCAGTGAGAAGGGATGTAACCAATGCAGTGTTATCTTTGTGAGTATAGGGTGACAGGATGTGTGAAATAGTGACTAGAGAGGCCACATAAAGCTTTGTAGAGAAAGTATATGTTAACATTACATTACCTTACAGAGCATCAAATGATATCATATGATGTCATAATTATTTAAAGTGCTACCTATGAAATGATTTTGTAATTGAATGACTTGGTCTTGATACAGTAATGTCTTGGTCACAACTAGGTTTCGGTGAAGGTGGTCTTGACTAGTGAGTAGTGTGTTTTTATCTTTACCTGATTAGGCACAAACGTGTACATTTTTGGCCCAACAAAGACACAGTTACCTTCGGTCCAATAGCCTTATGGGATTCATTAGTGTAGATTGTACATTAGGGGACAGAAATGGACTCCTACTCTAACCCTAGAGGGTGTACAGTCATTTATATTTGAAATCCTAACAGCTCATGCTGCATTTGGTGCAGAAAGTGCAGTTCACCATCATGAACAGAAGATGACGCTAACATAGTTCAGAAGGTGTCAGTTCAACAGTGTTGCCACAGTTTCAGTGTAGGAATGAGTGTGTATGTTTAGGTCACACTCACTGACTGAGAGCACTGAAATATTTCATCCCCAAACAAAAAGATACGAAAAAAAGAGATTTCAATTTAATGTTTCACACCAGCTCTCACATCTGTCCCTGAGTTTTACTGATACTGCTGACAGTGTTTCTTTGTCTCTGTGAATCCACTTATCTTGTGTTTGCAGCTGTGGTGAAGTGAGGGATAAAGATTTGTTAGCAATAAAGCAGAAAACCAATATTACTTATAAATATCTTTGTCTGTAAATAGTTAGCAAATAACACATTTAGTCACAATTTAGTTTTTCATACAATGTTAATAAGGATGTAAAGAGGAAGGAAACCTGGCTTGTTTTAACAGGTTGACTTCTGTCTTCGGTTTCCTGTGCTTTATTGACTGGATGATGTCTTTAGTTTTCAGTCACACTGAAAGATGAGAGGAGCAGCTTTACATCTAACTTCAGCAGTGAGCGGATTTGTTGTCGTCCTTCTGTCTGTGCCAGGTAAAGTACATCTACATCTACACAGAGTTTCCTGAACTTTAATGTGTATTATTGCAGGAACAGTACTGGATAGTGTTTCAATTACCTACGGGTGGTATAAGTACAGTACACAAAGCCAGTGCTTACTGGAAGTGAAAGTGTAGTACTTCATATAACAACCTCTATTTTATATTCTTTATTCATGTAAAACTATAATGTAGTATATGTAAAAACAAAACAAAAACGCTCTCCTCAAGTGTGTGAGTTTGCTCCACAGTGTCACTAATAAAGTGCCAACCAAAATCAACTCCATCCACACATTTTGTACAGTATTTGACCAACATTTGTACAAACTGTTGGTTTGTTATTTGTTATTCTTCAACGTTAAAAAGTATTTAACAACGTGAGTGATCTCAAATTTTATTTATCTTTACTTCTCTTCCAGATCCTCCAAAGCTTCCCTCTGTGTCAGTGAGTCCCTCTGCTGAGATAGTGGAGGGTAGTTCAGTGACTCTGACCTGTAGCAGTGATGCTAACCCAGCAGCTAATTATACCTGGTACAAGGAGAATGGGACACTCAGAAAATTGCCAGTGTTTGTCTTTCAGTCCATCCAGTCCTCTCACTCTGGAAGATATTATTGTTCAGCTGAGAATGAGCTGGGTTGGAAGACATCTGAATCTGTTTATATTGATGTGAAATGTAAGTGAAACCCCTTTGTGTCTCTTTCTGCCTCGTGTTTACGACGGATGATAAAAAGCTGGTTTTAGGTGCTATTAGCACCAAGGTTTATTCTGTTGCTCTGGAAAAACGAGTCCTCAGTAATCAAGTCACAAAATCGTGTTTTGTCATCATGTTAATTCATGCTGACACATTTGTTCCTGTTTCTTTAACATCTTTGTTAGTTAGCATTTCTATTGCAGGAGTGAGGAGCCATTTTACAATATTACACATTTGCTGAAAATTAGCAAATTGCAAATTTGGGAAGTTCAGTCATGAATACAGGTAAACAAAAGACAACTCAAGGTGTCAGGAAGAACCCTGGAAAGAAAAGCAACAATCAGGTTTCCAGTAACCACCTAAGTCCAATTTATCACATTTTCACAGGTCTTTCATTTTTGTATTTAATGTGAAAAGATGTGCAGCACAATGCTGCTGCCTGACAGCTAGAAGCTTCCTGCTTTGAATTGGTCTGCTTGCAGCCTTTCTGCAGTTTGTATGTTCTCTTGTGCTTGTGTGGGTTTCCTCTGGGTACTCTGGTTTCCTCCCACAGTCCAAACACATGCATGTTAGGTTAACTGGTGACTCTAAATTGCCCGTAGGTGTAAATGCTTGTCTGTGTATGTCTTTGTTTTGGGCCTGAGATAGACTGAAGTTTTACAAACAGCATGTCATAGACTTTACCTCTTGTGCCTGTAGCAGAGTTGCTGTTGTTGTAACCTGCTGACTGCATCTATTCACCAAAAAGCTTGTAGCTGGTACAGTGGTAGTAGAACATTGTTGGACATTGTTAAAATGTGGGAGCATGGAAGCACACTCAGAAAATCACCAGTGTTTGTCTTTCAGTCCATCCAGTCCTCTCACTTGGGAAGATATTATTCTTCAGCTGAGAATGAGCTGGGGTGGAGGACATCTAAATCTCTTTATATTGATGTGAAATGTAAGTGAAACCCCTTTGCGGCTCTTTCTGCCTCGTGTTTACGATGAATGATAAAAGCTGGTTTTAGGTGCTATTAGCACCAAGGTTTCCTCTGTTACTCTGGACAAACGAGTCCTCAGTAATCAAGTCAAAAAATCATGTTTTGTCATCATGTTAATTCATGCTGACACATTTCTTCATGTTTCTTTAACATCTTTGTTAGTTAGCATTTCTATTGCAGGAGTGAGGAGCCATTTTACAATATTACACTTTTGCTGAAAATTAGGAAATTGCATAAGATGCCAAAATGTTGTATTACCTCATTCTTTTTATATATTGAGCCTGGGGGCTCCACTGTGGCAACCCCTGAAGGGACAAGCCAATAGTCGTTGATCTTTGACCTCATTTTTTTTTTCATATATTTACAGTGTGGTTACTAGACAATGTAACCTATTACCTTCAGTGATCCAAAGTCTTTACCTTTGTGCTACCAGCAGAGTTGAATATGGTCTTTAAAGCATAAAATAGTCTAGTTGCATTAACTGTTACTACCAGCTCTCACCTATTCATGTTTCCTCCTGCAGATGCTCCACAGCCTTCCTCTGTGTCAGTGAGTCCCTCTGCTTAGATAGTGGAGGGTAGTTCAGTGACTCTGACCTGTAGCAGTGATGCTAACCCAGCAGCTAATTATACCTGGTACAGGAAGAAGGACTTTACACCCCTCAGTAAACACACATCATTCTTCTTGGAATCCATCTAGGCCTCTGATTTTGGAGAGTATTACTGTACGGCTGAAAACGAGCTGGGGAGGAGGACATCTGACTACATCAATGTCAGTTTTAAATGTGAGTAAACTGATTTTAGATGTGTGTTGCTGATCATATCAGCTTTCTTCAGCCCTGTCTGCCTCACATAGTCTGTGTCTGTAGGTCACGTTTCAGTGTCTCTGTGGTAAAACTGTATTCTTCCCTGCTGTTTCAGCTGTGATGATTTTATTCATTGTTTGCTAATGATAACCTTTGCACAACTTAACTACTATATCACCTCAAGAAAGATTACATTTTATTCAATTCACGCTTAATTTACATGGAAATATTTTATTTGGGAAGTTCAGTCATGAATACAGGTAAACAAAAGACAACTCAAGGTATCAGGAAGAAGCCTGGAAAGAGGAGCCACAATCAGGTTTCCAGTAACCACTTAAGTCCAATTTATCACATTTTCACAGGTCTTTCATTTTTGTATTTAATGTGAAAAGATGTGCAGCACAAGGCTGCTGCCTGACAGCTAGAAGCTTCCTGCTTTGAATTGGTCTGCTTGCGGCCTTTCTGCAGTTTGTATGTTCTCTTGTGCTTGTGTGGGTTTCCTCTGGGTACTCTGGTTTCCTCCCACAGTCCAAACACATGCATGTTAAGTTAACAACTTTTTATCGCCCCAGCTGCTCTCAGGTCCTCTGGCTCAAGTCTTTTATTTGTTCCAAAGTGCAGCACAAAAACTTCTAAATCCATTTTTATTAATTTGAAAAATGAGTTAAAACATCTTTGAAAGCAATAAATATCTTTGATCTATCAGTTTCAGATACTCCATGCTGGTAGTTTAATGCATTTTTGAGATTTCCAGATCCTCCAAATTTCAGGGGAGCTGAAAAACTTTGCATAGTTATGTTCAAACCAGAACATATGGCAAATGTCTGCAGACACCAAGTGATGAGAAGATACCATCACCTGACTCAAATTATGAATCCAAAAATAATAATATCATATATCATCTTTTGTGTGAATTTTATGGAAACCAGTTATGATAATGAACATCATCAGGTTGACTCTTGTGGTCCTGATGCTGATTCCTATGCTCATCTTGTGTCTATGGGTGAGGTAAAATAATAATTTTCTTGACATTATTAATAATACACTGATAACGTTTTATAATAAATGTATTATTGTTCGTCTCAATACAGAGAGAACAAAAGTCTGAGCTTAAAAACTGAACTGAATGAACGTGTAGAGATGGCAGAGGTGAGAGGCTCGACTGCCAACATAAACTACAATGTCATTCTAACTTAGTGCTTTATAAATGCACGTACTCTTAGCAAATGTTGTAGTTATTAAATGAAGCTACATGTTTCATGAATGAGATGTCTCATATTTTCCCTCTCTCCATCAGTCAAACTCTTGTCCTGATTATGAGACCATCTCAGCCATGAAGTCAACCATCCATGCACCTCAGACAGACAACACAGAGGAGCAGGACGGACAGGTGTGAAGAACAGTCAAGTTAGAGCTTTGTGAATGAAACATGGACAGAAACGCGGCAACTCAGCGTCACAAGCACAATTCCCCTATCTGATGCAGTTTTCATCAGATGGTGTTAATCCAGAGATGGAAATGATGGTCGTTGATGGTCTGACACCATATCCACAAATGGTAGTTTTTGAGCCTGTATAAAGTGAAAAAATGAATTTAAAAATCCCTCAGACGTCCTGATTAATCATGTAACAGTATAAATGACAGGATGTTTCTTTAAAACACAATACTGCTATTGAGAACACAGTTTTGTCAAAAAAACAAAGAAAAGCACAACTACAGTAAACAGGTGCCATCATCACAACACCAGAAGGTAGAAAGTTAAGTACCAAACAGTATTCATGGGCTGATAGGAAGTGAAAAACTTTGAATGCTGTAACTAATAGAAGCTTTTATGGAACAATTAAAAATGTAATGTTGTCATATGTTATCTGAGTTCATACTATTCTTTGCTAAAACATAAGTACATACACTATATGTCTGTTATTTGCAGTGGGTGACAGTTTCCTAAAGCAGCTTGCAAATGCTGTAAACCTGGAACCTTTTAAAGCTTTGGATGCTGTGTAAAATGTTTTTTAAGAACAGAAATCACTATGTTATAAAAGTAACTGAGAATAGTACAAAGGCAAAGTATCAAATGATTAAAATTCTGTCGAGAACAAGCTGTTCGTGTTCTCTGAAAACCACAATCTTCAAAATATGACCAGCAAAGACAAACAGCTGTTTTCAGGTCTGTGACATGATGGGTTTTTTAAATTAAGATTAAGATGTATAGACAAAATCAGCTCCACCTTTACCACCTTTAAGAGTGATATTTGACTCTTACTTTGAACTAGTCACTGTACATATTTTGCCATAATTAACATTCTCTGTATTGTTTAAAATACATGGTTTTCTTAGTGGAGAACTTTTACTTTGTACTTTAGGTAAAATGTAGATCATCTCCTTAGTACTTGTACTTGAGTAAAAGATTTTAAGTGGATAATGTTTTTATGCCACTACCTGCACTTCCAAAAACAATGTACTTTTACTACCTCTGTACACAGTGTATCACATGTTGCTGTGTAGCTGCAGACAGCTCAGAGTGGCTATGCTGACCTTGGTCCTCAATGACAGTGTGAAGACAATGACTGTTGTGAAACTGAAAACATCAGTTGTTCGTTCTATCTTAAGGTGGTGTTTAGGCGGGGTAGAGCGTAAAAGGGAAGGAAGCCAGGGACCACGGTCTGTTTTCTGAGCAGAGTGGTTAACTTATTCAATACTGATATGCTCAGTTGTATTTCTGATCTGCAGTATTATCCTCCCTAGTCTTTTGTTAACCGAGATGAGGAGAGCAGATCTGAGTTTAACAGCGGGATTCATCCTTGTTGTCACTGTGTCAGGTATTGTACTTCTGCCTTTACATTTGGGGGGTTATTTATTATTATTAGTTATTATTAGTTATTTCTAATTAGCTACCATTGCCCACACAGATACATTCAAACTGTAGAGAGTCAGCTACTTTATTGGTCTTGATATTTAGCTGATGCTCAGTGGGTTGAATGTACATCTCAATTGGTGAAAAGCTTTTACAAATTTATACAACAGCTAAAGGAACTTGGTGATACCAGGTCAAATATCAGTAAAAAAGAAATTAAAGCCACACACATTTAAATCAAGATATGATATGGAGAGAGAACAGTTTGTGGTGAAGGACATACAGGGCATGAAAAAGCAGAGCCACCGCTAAGAAACAAATTATTGCAAGTCCTCTAAAAGTATCCACACAGTGCCAAGCTCTGTCATTTCCTTTAACTACTTGCAGATATTAAAATGTATCATTAACACATAACCAAAACCTGTCTGTCCACGTCATGTTATATATTTGTAACCCTAATAAAACTTATCATCATATAACTTATTGAACGTGGAGAGTTTAACTTCCCTGTTTTGTGTTTCTATGTACTTTCCTGATATGAACACAGACAGGAAACCATGCAGAAGGAAACACTCTTAAAATAATAAATCAAATTCTGCTTCCTTGTTTCTTCAGTTTTTTCATTGCTTTCTTGTCGTCTCACTGACTGTTCAAACACTGTGATGCTCTGCCTTAGTGCACAGACTGTAGTTATTTGTCGACCCAGTCACACATGACATATTTTGGATAGAAATCAGTTCCTTCTCTCAGAATCACTTTTTTACAGACCCACAAATGTGTGACCAACTGTAATTTTTGCCATTACTGACCCCCAGTGTTAGTAAGTAGGGCACTAACGAAAAAACGTATGTCATTATCTGTATAAACCATCCTGTCCTCTACAATTCTGCTGTGTGAGATTATACAGCTGTATAAAGTAGTATTTTGTAATCTAGTGTCAATCTGGAGTTGATGGTGCGAATAATCGTCATGAATATGCAGATCTTTAACAAAAGACTGTGGCTGTGTAATGTCAGAATTTCCCAGTAAATTTCTTCCACTTTCTGTTCTAGCTGGTTTATAATTTCATTTTAATTTAATTTTCACTTGTTTCTGTATTTGTGGTAGTGAGTCCTCAGATGAATAATTTATCTTATGTTTTAGTATAAATTCCATTATTTACTTTTATAATTGGCGTAGTTTGAAGCCGTTTGTGCTTCATCTATCCCAAAACATGTTGGTATTACACAGCAGTCATGTCTTTCCTCTGATGTTTGTCATTGTGATGTTACAGTGATACAGGGTCAGAATGGCTGGACAGTGACTTACACCTCTAATCAGATCTGTGCCTTAGAAGGATCAACAGTGGACATACACTGCACCTACACATACCCATCCAGAATAAAGGATCTTGACACTGAAGTTGAGAAAACGTTCTGGTTTATAAAATTGCAAAATGAGGAACCTGTGGATCTGAGAGCAGACTCTCAATTTTCAGGTCGTGTGCAGTATCACTGCAGTAAGAACAGCTGCACTATGAAAATCACAGACCTGAGAGTGAGTGATTCAGCTGTGTACAAGTTCAAATTCATATCAAACCACCCTGGTGGGAGATATGTTGGTGAACCTGGAGTCACTTTGTCTGTCACAGGTAACATTTACATTTATATGTTCATTATTTCCGAACCCCAAACATCTGCAAACAAAAAATGTCAGTGTGTGAGTAAATGTTGTTTTGTAAAACTATGTTCCTGTTCCTTGTGCACATATTTCAGATCTAAAAGTGGTCAGCAAACTCTCCATATATTCCTATTGGGCAGAACTGACGTGTCGGAGCAGTTGTTCTTTACCTGGTCACATTTTCTACATCTGGTACAAGAATGAAGAGACAATTGTTATTAGTGAAACTTATTCCGACTACATTGATTCTCAAAACAGTTATTCCTGTGCTGTAAGAGGACATGAGGATGTACCTTCTCATCCAGTGTGTGAGTTATATGCTCCTCAGCCTGCTCTGTTTTGGACTGTTCACTGATGTATTTTAGTATTATTTCATGTATCTAATAAACTGTCAACCCAGTCTGTAGCATTCAACCAAATTCCTGCAGTAACTGCCATTGTTTTCTCAGTGATAATTAAAAATGTTTCATTTTTTCAGGTGTTCATAGTGAATCCTGCAACAAGGTGATTTACACTGGCAGAAGCATCTGTGCTTTTAAAGGTTCATCAGTGGACATTTCATGTACTTACACCAGTGTTGGTTATATCACGTCTAAACTCTGGTTCAGGTCTGAACGTAGTCGTCAGTGGCAGAATCCCTCACAGCCTGAGGATCTTAGGAAAGACTCCCAGTATTCAGGTCGTTTTCAGGTCTTTGAGACAGAGACAGGACGCTCCACTCTGAGAATCACTGACCTGAGAGAAACAGATTCAGCCCAGTATTACTTCAAATTCATAACATGGGGCTTTGAATGGAGGAGCAGTTTACCTGGAACAACTCTGACTGTCACAGGTACTGAAGAATACAAATAGACTAATGTTGAATATATACCAGTTTTTACGTAAACATAAAATACAACCACAATTCAAAAGAAGTTAGGTGGATGTTTAAAACTTGGATAAAAACAGAGTGCAATGATTTGAAATCTCATCAACCCATATTTTATTTACAGTAGAACATAAACAACATAGCAGATGTTGAAACTGAGATATTGTCCCGATCTTGCCCTCTAATTCACTTCTTGTCCTGGACTTTTATTTTGTACCACTTTTCTTTCCGAGTTAATTTCTCCAGCTTTACCAGTCATCAATGTTCACAATTGCTTTCACCTGTTCCTCTGCCTTCTTAATCCTCTTGGTTTGGCGTCAGATCATCGTCTTTGTTATCTGTGGAACACCCAGTCTGCAAGTTTACGTGCCTTGTTTTTGTCTTTGTTATTTATGACACATCCTGTCTTTGAGTTTTCCCTGTCTCATGGTTTTTGGACTCCTGACTTGTTCGTATGGACTTCTGTTATCTGTAATTTGGTCTTTGGTTATGGTTTTTTGGCTTTCTCGGTAGACCGGTTTTTCTCTTTCCTCAAATTTCACTCTGTTGGTTTCTCATAGCGATTCACACCCTGCTTTGTTGTGCACATGTTCATTTTCTAGTAAATTCCTTATTATAGTTGTTAGTTGTAGTTGTCCCTGTCCTGTTTTCTCTTACTCTTCCAAGTTATCCTTTCACCATGTAGTACTCACTTCTCTCCAGGTTTATGTTTCCGTAATAATTTGTATTTTATTCTGAGCCCAAGTCTGCGTTTGCCCTCCGTGTTTTATAGTTTCATTAGCCCTGGTTCTCCATTCGATGTAGTGTTCAGCTGTTAAAAGATGCTGAGGGGCATGTAATGGTAAATATTACATTTTCCATGAAATAAAGTGTCTCGGTTTCAACGACTGATATGATGTTTATGTTCTATTGTGAATAAAATATGGGTTGATAAGGTTTGCAAGTTCAATTCAACTTTATTTATGTAGCGCCAATTCACAACAAAGTAATCTTAAGGCACTTTACAGAATAAAGTCAAGACTATAAAGATGTATAGAGAGAACCCAACAATTCCTAATTGAAGAAGCCATAGGCAACAGTGGAGAGGAAATACTCCATTTAACTGAAGAAACCTCCAGCAGAACCAGTTCTCAGGGTGGGTGGCCAGCTGCCTTGATTGGTTGAGGTAAGTGGAAAGTGAAGAAAAACAGCAACAACAATCGGGCAGGTTGGTAGGACCAGTAGCTGCACGCTGTAAAACACATAGCTTCAAAGGAGACACCTGCAGAAAGGGACAGAGAAGGAGAACGACAACTACGAGAGAAAACACACAGAGATGTCATACAGTTACAATTTTGAAGTGAGAGGAGAGGAGAGAGGGACAGGAGGAGGGGGTCCCCCAGCAGTCCAAGCCTATAGCAGCATAACTATAACTAAGTATAAGCTTTATTAAAAAGGAAGGTTTTAAGCCTAGACTTAAAAGTAGAGAGGGTGTCTGCTTCCCGAATTTGAACTGGGAGCTGGTTCCACAAGAGAGGAGCTTGATAGCTAAAGGCTCTACCTCCCATTCTACCTTTGGAAATTCTGGGAACCACAAGTAGGCCTGCATTCTGAGAGCGAAGTGGTCTACTGGGATGATATGGTGCTATGAGGTCTTTTATTTATGATGGAGCCTGACCGTTCAGAGCTTTATATGTAAGAAGCAGGGTTTTAAATTCTATTCTAGTTTTAATTGGAAGCCAATGGAGAGAAGCTAGTGAAGGTGAAATATGATCTCTCTTGCTAGTTCCAGTCAGCACTCTTGCTGCAGCATTTTGGATTAATTGCAGGCTCTTTAGTGAGTTACTGGGGCATCCTGAAAGTGGGGAATTACAGTAGTCCAACCTAGAAGTAACAAATGCATGGACCAGTTTTTCAGCATCACTTTGAGACAGGATGCTCCTAATTGTGGCAATGTTCCGTAGGTGGAAGAAGGCTGTTTTAGAGATTTGTTTTATATGTGAGGTAAAGGACAAATCCTGGTCAAAAATAACTCCAAGGTTCCTTGCAGTAGTACTGGAGGCCAGTCTTATGCCATCTAGAGTAACGATATAACAATTTTATGTTCCAGTCTCTGTAATAAAATATTGTGATCAATGGTATCAAATGCAGCACTAAGATCTAACAGAACAAGTATAGAGATGAGTCCATTATCGATGCCACGATAAGATCGTTGGTGACTTTTACCAGTGCTGTTTCTGTACTATGATAAACTCTAAATCCTGACTGAAAGTCTTCATACAAATTATTCATGTACAGGTGGTCACATAATTGTTTTCCAACTACTTTTTCAAGGATTTTAGAAATAAAGTGCAGATTAGATATTGGTCTCTAATTGGCGAAAACACCTTGGTCAAGACAGGGTTTTTTAAGTAATGGTTTAATTACAGCTACCTTATAGGCCTGTGGTACATAGCCTCTTTCTAAAGATAGATTGATGATATCTGATACTAACGTATCTATTAAGGATAAAGCTTCCTTGAGCAGTTTAGTTGGAATAGGGTCTAGCAGACAGGTTGTTGGTTTAGATGAGGTAATAATTGAAGTTAGCTCAGAGAGATCTATGGGTAAAAGCAGTCTAACAGGGATTGGGGCCTTATTGATGATTCTAGCACTGCTGTACGTGAAGATCTATCTGTAATTTTGGGGGGTTGGATCTTATTAATGCTTCTTCTTAATTCCAAGCTACAATTTTATTCATAAAGAAAGTCATGAAGTCATTGCTGCTCAGAGTTAAGGGAAAACTAGGCTCAACAGAACTATGGCTCTTAGTCAGCCTGCCTACAGTGCTGAACAGAAACCGGGGGTTGTTCTTGTTTTCTTCTATTAATGATGAATAATGTGCTGTTCTGGCATCACGGAGAGCTTTTTTGTAAATTTTTAAACTATCATTTTGCCTGTTTTAAGTTGGGTGTTTGTGAACTATACAATGGAGATGCCCCTTCTGGTTTACTGCCTTCTTTTTCAAAGGGTCAACACTATCAAGTATTGAACGTAGTGAGGCTGCAGAATTATCAACAAGATAATCTACTTATGCAGGAGTAACATTAAGGGGGCTACTTTCCATTTTATTGAGATATGGTGAAGGAAATGATGAAAGAATAATTTCTTTAAATTTGTTTACAGCTTTTTCACTTAAGCTTCTGCTATAGTGGAATTTTTCCCTAACTGTTGTATAGTCTGTTATTGTAAATCCAAATGTTATTAAAACATGGTCAGATAGAAGAGAGTTGTGAGGAAATATTGTTAAATTATCCGCTTCAATTCCATACGTAAGGAAAAGGTCTAACGTGTGATTAAAACAGTGAGTGGGTTTATTTAAATTTTGGGAAAAACCAATTGGATCTAATGATGAATTAAACACAGTTACTATCAGCATATACATGAATGTTAAAGTCACCCACTATAATGACTTTATCTGTACTAAGCACTAAATGACTAAAGTCATTGCATTCTGTTGGTCTGATGTTTACACATCCTCCCAACTGTTTTGGAATTGGGGTAACATCTGCATTCAATAACATCCTCATTTTATGTTGTTCTTATTCAGGATCCTGTGGTTTATGAGGTATTTGCATAGATCGGTATTTAATCCATGTTTTAAAGTGATAAAAAGCCAATTTTGGGCTGTTGGCTTGGGGGATGATCCAAGATTATTGAATTTTGTGGCCAATTCCTCTCTCTAAACCTTTGACCCGATAACTAAAACTTCAATTTTGTCTAAACAATATTTGTTTCATTAATTTAATTTCTGTTCCTCATTGTCAGATCCAACTTTACAGGTCCAGGTGATCTGGTCTTCTGTCGGTCCAAAGCTGGTTTGTCACAGCAGTTGTCTTCCTCCTGGTCGTTCTTTTGTCTGGTACAGGAATGAAAAGAAAATTCAGGGAGAAACATCACCTTCTTATAGTGGATACGTTGAGCCAGCAGACAGTTATTCCTGTAGTATTGAAGGACCTGAGGGTTACCGCTCTCTCCCAGTCTGTGAGTTTTAATGTTTTTTTTTTTGTCAGACAGAATTTATTCAACCAATAACAGATTATATAGAGGGAATACTGCACTTTGGATAATATGTTTTTAATTCACAACAATCTCTAGACTTGTGCAGTATGTATTTAATATGTTTTTGTAGACGTCACAGATACACAAATAGTACTATACTATATACTATATACTAAATAATACTTTATTTACATTGAAACCTCAGAGTATCTGTAAGAACATGTGAAACAAAAGTAGGTCTTGGTATTTTGCATCAGTTTGGTGTTTACAGTGTATGAATTTAATGTGATAATCACAGTGGATGATTGGACTTTATCTAATAAGGGTCCACTTTGATGCAGTACTTTATTTGTCCTAAGTGCAATGATTTCTGAGGCTGAAGATTGTAGTTATGAATTTCTAATTAAATTCTAATTTTTTTCAAAATTTTTTCATTCAAAAATACATAATCACTGTTCCCATTTTCTGCCTAAACATTCCATAAATTATGACAATAGTCTGCAGATAAATTAAAGCAGAGTTTCTCATGGCAGAGGCTCAAGTTTCTATCAGTATATATACAATTTTTTAAATAGAATAATGAGTTTAGTTTTTTCCCCTGTTCTCTTGTGGTATTAGATGCTCGCTCTCAAACTGAAATAAGACCTGATGATTAATTAAACATAAAATAAATTCATGTTTAATTCATGTTTAATCTAACACGTTGTTTCCATTATTATAAGGAAATGTCTGCTACTCTGCACTTGTCCAGCAGTGATAGAAGTGGATCTCTGTCCTGGAAAACAGAGCTGATGTTTGTGTTGGGGTTTGGTAGCTTTATTCTGACTGTGCTTCACATGCACTTAGGTGTGGGCACTGGAAATCTGCGTTACATGCAGCAGCAGAGTAATCAGATTTCCCCTCCACCTCTTACTTATCTCGGAAGTGTGGCTCACAGATTTTAACTTTGGGTTATTGCAGCAGAATGAAAGTTCAGAAGGTGAGATGAGAAAGTGACTTATTTAGACTATGAGGGTCTTTCTCTCAATATTCTGCATTACTGTTGCTTAATGCTTTAATGGCAAAAGAACTGGTAAACAGATATTTAAAACAATATTTATTGCAGTAATCTTAATTTTAAAGGCAGTTCAGACAAATCTGTTGGTGGGATAATGTTGAATTAAAACAGTTTATTTACATGGTCAAACCTGAACTTGGATTCATGTAGCACTAATGTTCACTAAGCAGATCACTAACAGGAAAACAAAGAGTTACAGTACACTGATCACTGCTCCACCTGGTGGCTCGACACAGGTTCACAACCTGATTTTGAGAAATTGGTTTAAGGGCCGTAACAAGGCGGGTCTGAGGTCACTAAGTCCATGCGGGGAGTTGTCATTCAGTGGAAAGTCTATATGGGATTTGTCCCCCATCCCACCGGACTCGAGCATGAATCATGCAGCGGTTTTAGGCTGTAAGTCGCCCAGAATTTACCCACCACAGTCATTTTTAGACAACGTGCACACAACAGTGGGTGAAGACTTTAAAACCTTTAGTGTAGATTGTTATGAATGATTGAGTTCTTGGGACAACTCTGAAATTTGTACATCAGAGAGCAACAAACAATTATACTGTAAATCTATGTTCTATATTATCCCATTTAGATGATGATGTCATTTTATATCTCACAGATGGTCCAAAGTTTCCCTTAGTGTTGATTAGTAACACTGGTGACATTATGAAGGACAGTTCAGTGACTCTGAGCTGTAGCTGTGATGCTAAACCTGCAGCTAAATACAGCTGGTACAAGAAGAACCAAACACTGCCCAACGAAGGACCACAACTTGTTTTCCGCTTCATCCAGTCTTTGGACTCTGGGGACTATTACTGTACAGCTGAGAACGAGCTGGGGAAGACAGTATCTCAACACGTCTTAATTGATGTAAAATGTAAGTGTAAAGTACATATTTAAAAGCAATGGATGGCTTCATTTGCAGATAATATATAAATTTTTAACGTTATTGCCTCTTTTCCAGATGGTCCAATGATCTCTAAGATCTCAGTGAGTCCCTCTGCTGAGATAGTGGAGGGTAGTTCAGTGACTTTGACCTGTAGCAGTGATGCTAACCCAGCAGCTAATTATACCTGGTACAAGGACAACCAAACACTGCTACAAGGACTAGTAGGCATTTATCATTTCACCCCCATCAGCTCTAAGGACAGAGGGATGTACCACTGCAACTCTAAGAATCAGTACAAAGAGATCAACTCTACACAGCTATACTTAGATGTACATTGTAAGTTACAACGTTAAAAGGTTAATAGCGGCTTAGGTTCATAACGCGGCTGTGGCCATTAGCCTTTGCCTAAATTCAGGTGTACACACAAAAGTTGATGTTTTCTTTCTATACTATTCACATTTTTACCAGATGCTCCAAAGCTTCCCTCAGTGTCAGTGAGTCCCTCTGCTGAGATAGTGGAGGGTAGTTCAGTGACTCTGACCTGTAGCAGTGATGCTAACCCAGCAGCTAATTATACCTGGTACAAGGAGAATGAAGACTCACCAAAAGCTTCAGGACAGATCTTCACCATCACTGACTTCAGACCTGAACACAGTGGGAATTATTACTGTGAAGCTCAGAACACAAGAGGACGTCAGAACTCCACCCTGTGTTTGATTGTTGCGTCAGGTGAGTTGTTTGAATTATTGTCTCGTATGATAAAATGTTTAGTCTGCATCCCAACACTGTTATGGCCAATAGTGGTCGATGACAGATCCCCTTTATGCATTTGTAATTGCATGTTTTTAATGCAATTTCCACTGTAGTCTTCTATAAATTGAGTTGTTCATAAATGCTACATTACTCCAAACGTAAGGGCTAAGTTCTTGGCTTGGCACAGTTTTCTCATTTTACAGTTTTTTTAGATAATTGACTTCCATGGAAGAATTCAGTTTCAAAACTGAAGCACTCTCGACCCACTTCCTTAATTAATTAATTATTAAAGTAAATTTTCTTACACAGTTTTAAGTATAATCTACGACTCCCGTCAAATGGGAGTTTTGCCCACAGCTTTCCAAACTCCCCTTTTTAAGCAAGATAAACTAGTTGCGTATAAGCTACTTTTTAAACAACTAGAAGGCTTTTTTATTACAACCAACAAGTTATAAATGTTTGGCTTGTTTCTGTACTCATCACAATACAACCTTTTTCAAACTAGCTATGCCTTTTGTAAACCACTTCGAATTGCACGAATCTGTACAAAAGTTGCTATATGAATAAAATTTGATGAATTGAATTAAATTGAAATCAATAAATTTGAATGCAGGTGTTTAGATGTGTGACACACAGGAAACCAAAAAAATATATATATATATATATATATAGTTTGAGGGTGAAAATTAAGCTCGCACAACTGATGACTTATGGGAAAGTCTAGAGACATGTACAAAGCTGTAATTACTCAAATAACCTGTATTTCCTTAATCAATAAACGTCACTTTCTATGCAGGTGCACTGAAGTCAGCAACTACTGTAACAATCACTACTGTTCTCCTTATTATTCTCTTACTTCTCGCTGCCTTCCTGTGGCTCAGGTCATTAATTCTTTGTCCCTATAATTATGTTCACTATTTCATGGGTTGTCTAACTTTTTGTTAATTCATATCATTTATTTCTCTTCTCCAGGAGAAAGAAATTATTTGCACAGCAGTGTACTCATGCAGAGAGACCTGACAGCAGAACACAGGTAAGAACCAATCGATTCAGGTAAAAAAACCAGTAAAAATACCCCTCTTGGAAGATTTCACATTACTTTTTTTGACCAAAAAATTACAAATAGACTCACGTCAAACCAAAAACAGAGCTCTATAAATTAATCTTAATAAAAAATATAACATTTAATGTAAATTTGTGCATAATGATTCGCTCCTAAATATCCCCTAAATCATCACTGGTGCAGCCAGCTGGTTTCCGAGTCCACACAATTAGTTAAACCGAGATTATCTGAATGCAGTAAATTTGTTTAAATGATTGTAGTGTAAAAAAATGTATCTGAAATGTCCAGTTCTGATGAATCAGTTTCAAGGTCACTGTAAATAGCATTTCCTATTGTCTTCAATACAATGTGGTTCAAATAAAAAAGGTTGAAATTGCATTGTGCATGACTGGGACACTGCTGCTGCTCAGTGCATTTTCAGTTCTTCAAATGACACAGTTGGAATTAGATTCCACAGCTTTCTATACCTTTAACCACTTAAAGGTATAAACTATACAAAGTGCCTTGAAATTACTCTGTTGTGATTTAGTGCTATATAAATGGAACTGAACTGAATTGAATAGTACCCAATTCGTCATCAGTTAGGTGACAAAAGGATGAGTCGAACTGTGCCACTCTGTCACATGCCCAGACCAGGTTATACTGGCAACATTTCCTGCTTTACTGTATGTAAAACTCTCGGTTACCTGTCCAGTTAAAGGGTAGAGGACGTTTGTGTGAGTTGAGTGTTGTATTAATTTGTCTCGACTGTTCAAACTTAACTCAGCAAAATCTAAAACTGTCATTGTACAGGGTACAGTGACCATGCAGGACTTCATCTAATCATGCACTTTTAGTGTTAATGACCGCTGTTGGCAAGAAGTACAAGTTGCAACAGCAGAGACAGTTGCAGACTCAGCAGAGACTATTTTAATTACACTTTCTGACTGTCCCATCAGACAAACATGGTTCCACTGTATGACGCCCCATCATCTTCAGCACAGAGACACCCAACACAGTCGCAGGATGACCCCGACTACACCTCCATCTGCTTTTCTCAGGACCACACAGATCCTGTTTACTCCAACGTCAGGTCAGCTCTCTCCCACAGACAAACACAGGACGAGGATGAGGATGAACAGGATGGTGTTGAGTACACTAATGTGAAGTTTGACAGGGACAGTTGTGCCCAAGGGTGAGCAGCTTCTCTCATATGAACATTTTCCCTTATATGCAGTATAGAGCTACTCACTGGATTAGAACTTGACAAAGATTCATTTTTCCCTTCACAGAACAAGGAATCATGAGGACGATTCATTTGCACTTTACAGCGTAG
This sequence comes from Channa argus, assembly GCF_033026475.1. Lineage (NCBI taxonomy): Eukaryota > Metazoa > Chordata > Actinopteri > Anabantiformes > Channidae > Channa > Channa argus. Next base: position 4,062,384 of record NC_090199.1, read on the forward strand.
TCAACAAAAATAAGAACACAACATAAATCTGTGGCTTGACATTTATACTTGGATTGTTCTATACACTGTCTTCATGGAGGAAGGAAAATGTAAACTTGGACCTTTAAAAACAAGAGGGGAGAGGGATTGTATATGCGGAGCCGGGTAATTAGGTGGTAAGGTGCTTTCCAGGTCACCAAGAGGAGCTGCGTGTCATCGGCATAAAAGTGATAGGGAATGTCGTAGTGATGGATAGATGACACCTCATGGAGTGTGCGGGACATTTACCTAACGCTGCAGATACTGTGTTGGTGTATCGCTCAATAGTGACATCTGATGGATTACAAAAAACATTGCAGGCAAGATGGATAAAGCGTGTGGTGACTGAACTTGGTTCATCCCTTCTGACATGTGGATAAATGCTCCTGTTAACATAACCAGCTGATAATAAAGTGCTAACTGAATGAAAGAGAAGTGTATATATTCCAATTAGTTTCAATGAAACTAAAATAATGACTATAGCTAAAAGTATGTCAAATGCAGAATGTACAAAAGTCTTTAGATTGAATAGATGGAAAACATGAAATCAAAGTACAATTTTTGTTAATGTAATTTATGAAAAATAAGTGCTTGCGAAGGTGGGGGGTGCTTGTGAAAAAGCAGGGTTGACACATTTTTATTAAGAGAACTTTTTGTTGGTTGTTGGGGCCAAGGCAAATCCCTCTCTAAGATCAGTTCTTCTGGTTTGAAAAAAAAAAAAACTCTTTCAGAAGGTACTGATGAGATGGGAGTACATAAAAAAAAAATTAAAGCAAGTTTGTAAAGGTGCAGATGAGTGTTTTTTATTCTTACAGTTCTGCCAGACCTTTTACGTTTTCCTCTTCCCCACTTCCAAAGTCAGTAAGAGCATTTCCTCCCATCTGACATTCAACATCCTATGTTTCTTTTAGTTTAAGACTTATCTGAACTTTATATTTATACATCTGAATCGGTCAGTGTGATATTTCTATTCTCTGCTGAGTCAACAGTAATTGTTGACTCAGTAAAAGTGAATTCATGTTAGAATATTATCCTACTGTTCTTACATGCAAATAAAAATAGCTTGCAAAAAGCATTGTCTCAGGCTCCTATGTACTGTAAAGTCAAATTTGAGGTTCAGGCCTCATATGTATAAACAGTATATTAAAGAGGGAGCTGTGTGAACTCTGGCTTGATGGTAGTTGAAGCACGGCTTACATAACACATGCAAATCTCTGCAGTTGCATTTGAAAAGTTGCATCTGGACCATATTTTAAAACTATGTAGAAAACATGCTGTAAAGGCAATTTCCAATAACTAAAGTTAAGAGCAAGCAATTACATTTTACTTTTAGTTATTCTGTGAAGTCAATCTGAAAAATGAAGTTCTGTGCTGTGTCTGATCTACATGAACAAGTGATTCCGCAAAATATTGAGATGTCTGTGGCTGTGACATACGCTGGAACTCAGATCTGTGCCTCCGAAGGAGCAACAGTGCACATGAGCTGCACCTACACATACCCATTCAGAATAAGCCTTCTTGATTTCATTGTCTTGGAAAGGATCTGGTTTATAAAACCGAGTGTGGATCTGATGACTCAGATCAGGCAGGTGATGCTGAGTATATCTGTGACAATAAACAGTGCACCCTAAGAATCAGAGAACTGAGAGAGACTGATTCAGGTTCATTGCAATCCAAGATCGTCTTAACAGGCAACATGATGTATTCATTTTTATTCAAATATTTAGTTTGTTGAAAACAGCTCTGCCTATTTGCATTAGCACATTTGTTGATTAATCAAAGTTCTGGTTCAGTCTTGAACATAATCACCAGTGTCAGAATCTGGAGAATAGTTCCTGTAATGTTTATCAAAAGCCAAATGCATTTTTATCATCTTAGCTACTGTTTAGTTCCTAGAGTCCCAGCATAGCAGGTATTTGGGTTTTGTGTGTGTCAGGGCCTCTGAGTGGGTTTTCAAATACTAAAAATATTGAAAAGCCAACTACAGTGAAAAACTGAACACAACTGAAAAACATAACACCACTACAATTAGCTAAAAAGAAGTAAAAATCCACCTCATATACATTAAAATAAATCAGCGGGTAGACAGAAGAGGAGCAACGCTACAGTTCTTCCTTCTTGGTTAGTTCACCCGATGGTCCTCCTCCAAAGGCATCCAGCTCATCTAGACCTGAGGGAACCTTGAAATAGAGGAAGCAGTAAAGACACTCGTCTCGGCCACTCGGCAAAAGCCCATCTCATCTCTGGATTACAACAGGGTGCAAGTAAGTTTGTATCTCAAAGAAGAAATTTGGTTAGGGTTAGGGTTTTGGGAAGTGCATCACATTTACAATGGAAAAAAACAGTTTACAAAATATAATAAACTGCCAGTACCTTCATGGCCAACTTAAAGTTTTTTAAATGATACATTTTTAATTAAAATCCCATCCTTACCACTTTGAAACAGGACCTGTGTACAGTTACATTTTTGTGAGGATGATAAAACATCTTCACTGCATTTATATAGCACTTACAACAGTAGCCTGGCTCACTAATTTGATAGTTTTACTTCAATATAAAGGAACCCCGCTGTATACAGAACCAAGAGATATGGGTATTTGATCACATTGGCAATTATTCTTAATGTGATCAGTTCATTGGTTCAGACAGAGACATGTCCACATTCAGTTGGAGCAGAAATACTGTGACATGTAATGACAGCTCAATAAAGGTTCATTAAAAGAGACCTTTACATTGATAAAATTTCTTTTGAATTCCATAATTTCACTTTTTCTCCTCTTGGAGCCAAAAGCCAGGAAGCTGGAGTGAATCCAGCTGTATTGTACAGCACAGTGAACAAAGCCTGCAACAAAGTGTTTGGCTAACTCCAAAGTTAACCCCATTATGAGGAAAAGCTAAATAATCCTCTCTGACTCCTAAGTGTTATGTGTCTTTCTTAGTCTGGTGTCCACTACCAGTCACCTGGGAGTTTCCTAGCACTGACCTATTCTGGTCTAGGTGTTTTGTAATTGTTCCTGGGATCTGTTGGAGTTGGAGCCACTCTTCCAGTTTAGGAATCACAGCCCCATGTGCTTCTACCACCACTGTGACCACTTCACTTTCCACATTCTCTCCTGTTCCTCTTCAGTTCCTTGTACTTCTCCAGCTTTTCATACTCCTTTTGATGTTGCTTTCACTTGGAACTGATCATCTGTTCTTTGTCCACTACTGGGACTGTCCTCCTGTATGTAATTTGTAGCATCCATGAAAAACAAACAAGATATAGGGCTGTAGTCAGCATGACATTATGACCTATTATTTAAAACCTAAAGAGCTTAACAGGAGGCCAGTTGCGGTGGTTTCAATCCAGTGCAAGACAGCTGTTATTCTTGCAACAGTCAAGTGAAATCAGTGCTTTTTAAACGTAACATAATGTGTCACATGACATAACGTTAAAGCCATCTGATCTTTCAGACAGACCTTCGAGCCCTAACCTGCCCCGGTTGATTTTGTGTCTATCAATAACCTAACCTCTGTGTTTGCAGATTGTAAATGCTGCATATTGGAGTGTTAGAAACAAACAAACAAACAAACAAAAAAACAGTGCCGTTTTGGCTGCATTATAGCAAACAGTATCTTTTCAACAAATTGTTTATTGATCCATATTAAAAGGTCACTACAATACAAACAACATTTTAGGTCCCTTTTATTACAACAATGCCATTGCTTAGCCAGTACCTTGCTGTCTGTGTGGATGTGGGAGTCCTGCAGGAGCTTTGCTCTTTTTTGTCCTCTGTGGCCTTTTGAGGATCTCCCCATATGCTATGCTTGTCCAAAAAAGCAGGTCAACCACTGATTTAAAACACAACACATGAATCATGTGTTTCAGTTGTTTAAATGGTGAAATGCAATTCCTCACCAGCTTCGCACCAATGGACACGAAGTTCTGCTTTTGCTCAAATGCTAGAGTTCACTGCTATTACAAATGAAAAGATGAGTCGCTGGTGTCTTGTCACTGTAGTTTTATCCACTATGTGTCTTTTTTTTTTGGTGTATATTTCACATTCCAGCCCCTCAGCCCTTTGTTAAGCTTTATCCCTACCTCGAGTGTTACAACAGTTAAAATGTAGTGTGTGTATAATAGGACCTAGCGGCTGTTGTATTTAATTACTGGAAGAACTTGGCAGTACAGAAGAGGTGAAGAGATTCATCAAATCACAATGAGACACTGTTAGAGGATGAAAATACTAATACAGTGTCAAGCTGGGCTGAGCTACCCGCTATTGTTTTCAATGAAAGACTCAATGTTAAAATAAGTCATCCTGCTGCTCACAGAGATCCGTTACAGACGACAGTAGCAGCTTCCTTTTAGTGTTATTAAATGACAATGAGGAACAGAATAAGTATTTTACAATGGGTCCTCTCATGTTTGCTGTCACCCACAGTTTTTGTGGCTAAAAGCAGAAGTTTGTGTCAGAAGTTAGGTTGTTCGTTTCTTTGGTTAGATTTGATTTATTCCAGTGTCCTTTGTTTGTTCTTCTGTCTTCAGCTGAGGCTTCCCACCACTCAGTTCCACCCAAGTCTCTCTTGGCTTTCCGTTACTCAGCTGGCAGCGGTCAACAGACCTGATTCACATCACCCATCTGTCTTTGTTTTATAAGGTCTTTCATTTCCATTGTTTGTTGCTAGTGTATCTCCCCATGTATCCTGTTATCTCGATTCTCGTTCGTTTTCCCGACCACCAGCTTTAGTTTTATCGTAGTGCGTTAGTCTTGAGGTTTTGTTTTGTTAATTAGTTAGTCCTTTGAGTGAGTTAGTCTTTGCTTTTGGTTAGTTAGTTTTGTTTCTAAATGGTTTGTCGGGAGTGAGCGTTTTCTGTTTGTTTTATTTACTTTGCCTCCCTGCTGTAAGTTCAATTTATATTCTTTTGTTAATAGTTTTTCTGCACTTCCTGTCTCGCGAGGGCTCTTGCACTTGAATCCCCGCCTGTGTTAGAATCTTACAGTTTATGAAAGAAGTGGAAAAAGGTATTATTTCCATCTTTGTCTAGAAACAGCTGTATCAAATTCCATCCAAACTGCAGTTTTCATTATTGCATGGGTGAAAATGTTCAGCGTTAGACCACAGTCTTCTGATAAAGGTGTTCTTTACAGAGGGTTAAACAGTAGAAATGTCATAGGACAACAGAAACTGGCTATGTTGAGGACTGAACCACAACCACATTAAATTGTGGGCAGCTCTTGCACCATCCTACTCATCGTTGCCTTTATCTGATTTACTGACATTGTACATGTAAATAATGTTGTGAGGCAGGAAGTTGAGGTCACTGGTTAAGAGCCTGGTTTCTGTTTTCTGCCTACAGCCAGAGAGGTGATGTCAGTTGTATTCTGTGGCCCAACATTCACCTCTTTGATTGTTTCTATAACCAGATAAAGAGACAAAAGGAAAAGATATGGGTTTAACTACCACAACTAGTGGATTTATTGTCTTCCTCCTCTCTGTACCAGGTATTTAATATTTACATTGTTGGTCATAGATTACATGTATTTGAAGCTGCTAAAACCAGGATCCAGTTTATTATACAACTGGACCTTTAATGTTACTTTTGATAAACATCAATTTTCTGTGTTGTCAACATTGTGGTTTTATTAAGGTTTCTACATACATTTCTCTGAATTATTGGGTGTATATATACTTTGGATATTGAAGGTTTGTACAGAGACATCAGGGGATGCTGGTGTAAAAAAAGAATACTTACAATATAAAGTTGCACTTTCAGAACCAGTCCTGATCCAGTAACAACCAGAGGTCGAGTGGTCGACTGCTCAGTCTCGATAAGTGAATGTGTTTGCAGTTTATTTCTGTTTAAACGTTTCTTAGAAAGTAGGACAAAAACACAGCAATCAACTCTGTGAAATCATATCGTGTAGGAAGATATGCAGCTCACCTGGTGTGAGGTGACTTCTAAAAATGTTTAAATCGAAAAAACATTTTCTCTACCTAAACTTTATTTTTTAGTCTGTCAGTGTGATATTTCCATTCTCTGTTGAGTCAGCAGTAATTTGCCACTTTATTATCTGAACTATGCATCAGCCCCACAGTGTATTTCATTGTATTTTCCTCCTACAATCTATGAAGCAAAGGGAAATGAGCCAAATGCACATAAATTTCACTGTGAATTAAAAACAAGTAAATTAACGTCAGACTGCTCTTTCACACGAATTAAAGTCCTACTTGCCTGCAAAGGAAAATCTACTGCAGAAAGAGTTTTCTCTTGTTTCTTTGTACTGCTATGCGTAACTAAACAAACATGCGTATATGGAAATCTGCAGCATCTATTAAACTATAACTTCATGCAAAGTAAAAAATTGTTATTGCCCTTTTCAACAGGATATATGTGAAAAAGGAAGTAAACTCACAAAACCAAACCAAACATGATGTGGAAGTCTGTATTTTAGCACAAAAACTTTAAGAAAACATTAAAATACATTTAACCTCATTGTCACATGGTCTACTTCACTTCCATAAAACAATTCTTACATTCCACAAACCATTGAGCTTTTATTTTGTTATGTATCTGATTGTGTATCTTTGTTACAGTGGTCCAGGTTCAGAATGACTGGAAAGTGAACTATAATGCCACACAGACCTGTGCCCCCAAAGGATCAACAGTGGACATGAGCTGCACCTACACATACCCATCCACTGTCTCTGGAATAGTTATACAAACCTTCTGGTTTATGAAATTGAATGTGGATTTGACAACGCAGTCAGAGTACGCAGGTCGTGCAGAGTATGTGCAGTTTCAGAATAAACAATGCACCCTGAGAGTCAGAGAACTTAGAGAGACCGATTCAACCACGTACAAGTTCAGGTTTATCACAAGCATACCAAAGGGGAGATATACTGGTGAACCTGGAGTCAGGTTGACAGTCACAGGTAACATGATGCATTCATTTCTATTCAAATATTTAGTTTGTTGAAAACAGCTCTGCGAGTTTGTGCGTTTGTATTAATTGTCAGTAGTTACTGTAGTGTTTGTCAAAAGCTTAAAGCATTTTTATCAACTTAGGTACTTCATACTTTTTAGTTCCTAGACTCCCAGTTTAAAAGTTATGTCCCATGTGTCCAGCTCTACAGATTAAGGTGACCAGAGTAACAGTCCATCAGTCATATAACACAGTGGAGCTGAACTGTTCCACCCTCTGCAGCCCAGATAGTCAGGTCTCTTACATGTGGGTGAAGAACGGACAGAATGTCCTTGTAGAAACTCCCCGTTTTGTGGCTGACTTTTATCCTGGAGACAACATATCCTGTGCTTTGAAGGGACATGAGAGTTACAGCTCTTCTTTACTGTGTGAGTTCGGATCACTGTGTCTCTGAAATAAACTGTTTTACACAGTGATAGGACACTAATCGTGTGATTGCACTTACACTTTATTAGTTATTTCATTGTTAAACTGAATTTGTTTTTGTTAAATGTCTCCTCTTCCAGATCCTCCAAAGCTTCCCTCTGTGTCAGTGAGTCCCTCTGCTGAGATAGTGGAGGGTAGTTCAGTGACTCTGACCTGTAGCAGTGATGCTAACCCAGCAGCTAATTATACCTGGTACAAGGAGAATGTCATTCTCACTAAAGGGTCACAGCTTGTCTTCTGGTCAATCAAGTCCTCTGATTCTGGAGAGCATTACTGTACAGCAGAGAACGGGCTTGGGAAGGCCCTCAAAAACATCTCTGTTAATGTAAAATGTAAGTAAAAATGTTTTTTAAAATATGAAAAAAAACATTGCCATTTACTGTGCAGCTGTAGCAGATGTTTGAGTGGCAGTTTTGTTGTGATCTAGATTAGTACTGTTTCCAGATGTTTTTGCACAATGGGCTGTATGTATTTAAATATATGTATCACTAAGGCTGCACTTTGTTCTTTTCTAATAAATGAATCTAAACATATCTTTTCCAGATCCTCCAAAGCTTCCCTCCGTGTCAGTAAGTCCCTCTGCTGAGATAGTGGAGGGTAGTTCAGTGAATCTGACCTGTAGCAGTGATGCTAACCCAGCAGCTAATTACACCTGGTACAAGGAGAATAAAGCAATGCATCAAGGACCAGAAGGTATTTATCATTTCGCCTCAATCAGCTCTGAGGACAGAGGGATCTACTACTGCAAATCGGAAAATCAGTTTGGATGGATCAACTCTTCGTCTCTATTTCTAAATGTCCTGTGTGAGTAAGAAAGTGTAAATCTTACTGCTATTTTTGTGACCAATAGACTTTCAGCTGAGATTTTACTGACAATTACAATTCACCTCACCAACCATCTGAGCCACATAAAAGGTAAAGACTAATATTGATGTGATGTGTTCACAAATTATTTTCCAGATCCTCCAAAGCTTCCCTCTGTGTCAGTGAGTCCCTCTGCTGAGATAGTGGAGGGTAGTTCAGTGACTTTGACCTGTAGCAGTGATGCTAACCCAGCAGCTAATTATACCTGGTACAAGAAGAATGGAAATCCAGACCTTCAAATCATTAGTAAACAACAACTTGTCTTCAGCTCCATCCTGTCCTCTGATGCAGGACATTATTACTGTACAGCTGAGAACAAGCTGGGAAAGAAGACATCCCAGTATAAGTTTGTTAATGTGGAATGTAAGTGAAACAGTTTAGTTGAAAATCAACCTTAGAGTTATAAAAAGCAGGAAACAACTTATGTGATCATTGCTGTTTTCTTCAGATCTGCCTGCTGTTAATCATAAAACAAAATGGTTTTTAAAAAAATTAAACTGTGTGAGAGTACAGTGGTTTATCATAATACATATCCTGCAAACAAAAACTGTTCAAATGTTTTCTCCTCCAGATCCTCCACAGCTTCCCTCTGTGTTAGTGAGTCACTCTGCTGAGATAGTGGAGGGTAGTTCAGTGAATCTGACCTGTAGCAGTGATGCTAACCCAGCAGCTAATTATACCTGGTACAAGGAGAATGAAGACTCACCAAAAGCTTCAGGACAGATCTTCACCATCACTGACATCAGACCTGAACGCAGTGGGAATTATTACTGTGAAGCCCAGAACACAAGAGGACGTCAGAACTCCACCATAAATCTGACTGTTGTGAAATGTGGGATATGTGGTGAGCTTACTTCTAATTCCACACTTTCAGATTTCATTCATTTAACTTACAGTCTTCAGACTCTGTTAATGCTGACTTAAAAGCACATGAAGCTTCATATTTTGGCAGAGATATTTTTGTCACTTTGTACAGTTGGCTCATAGTCTTGTAACTGTAATTAATATCGTTTATTTCTCATTTACCAGGATCATGGAAATTAATAATTGTTGCAACAATTGTGGCTATTTCCTTTTGTGTTATATTCACCTCTGTTGTGCTGTGGATTAGGTGAGCAGTGCTGTAAATATTGTTTATTGAAATACTAAAACATACATCATGCATCAAATCAAAATAAAACATTCTTTGCTTTCAGAAAATGGAAATCTCAGCAATCACCCAGGTCTGTAGAGAAACCAAACAAAAGTGCACTGGTGAGAAACCTCAGTTTCTGCACAAGAAGTTTTTCCACATTTCACACAACAGTAAAAGATTGTACTAATATCCAAATGGTAGATTCTGTATTAACAACCAGAATAAAGTATCAGTACTTGTTTTTATAGGACACCAGATTCAGAAACAGACACTTTGGAGGTTTTCAATTACTGGTCATCTTTTTTAATGTATATTGTGCTTCAATAATGGTTAGTCGGTGCCTATCGTGCTAAAAGTTTGAATTGAGTAACCCCCAGTTGCTGTAGTATAAATGACAGGAGTAAAAGTTCTTGTACTAAGAGTAAGACTGCATGGAAAGATCAGGCTGGATGATAACAGTGCATAAGCAAATTTTTCAAACAGTTTTACCTTTAGACACACACAAAGTATCAGTACCTGATTTTATAGGACACCAGATTCAGAAACAGACACTTTGGAGGTTTTCAATTACTGGTCATCTTTTTTAATGTATATTATGCTTTAATATGGGTTAGTCGGTGCAGATCGTGCTAAAAGTTTGAATTGAGTAACCTCCAGTGGCTGTAGTATAAATGACAGGAGTAAAAGTTGTTGTACTAAGAGTAAGACTGCATGGAAAGATCAGGCTGGATGATAACAGTGCATATGCAAATTTTTCAAACAGTTTTACCTTTAGACAGATTTCATTCTGACAGGCTAAGTGTTCTACCAATGTTGAAGATTATTTTGTCTTAAAAATCGTCCCTGCTTGTAGGTACCTGTTTGTCACTTATGCAACTATATAAGTAATTTTTATTGTCTAATATCTATAGAAACACTCAGGAGATCAGAAGGACGCCCTTCAGTATGCCAGCATCCAGTTTTCTAAGAAACAGGCAGACACGGTTTACTGCAACATTGAACAAGCTCAGCTGCAAAGAAGCAAGCAGAAAGAAGAAGCAAACAGTGTTGAGTACACCACTGTCATATTTAAAACTGACAGCTCTGCCCTGAGGTAAGCGGATTTTTAAACTAAAACATCCCCAGTATTAAGATTAAAATTACACTATGAGAAGGCGTTTGACTTAGTGTTCTGGTCTCATTTTTTTTAAAAAAACTGTAAAGGCAGATAGAGAAGGGAAAAAGGTACAGTAGCATTGACTCTGCATTCAGGTTACGTGAATAGTTATGTACAGTATTCTGAAATGTCTGACTTTGAAAGGACACGCCCTAGGTGGCCTCTGTCCTTATTTGTCTTTGGGTTGAGCTTTTAATAACTTCCACAAGCTACAGATTTATATACATAAATAATGTATAGAGAATTATAATAAAATTAAATCTGTTTCTTTACATGCAGATGATGTGTTGGTATATTTTCACAATTGTCCTTGGCCATAAAACAGATACACCAATCAGTCACAACATTTAATATATAAAAAAATTCAGATTTTATAAGAAAAATGTGAACTTATAAATGCTGATGTACACAAAAAATAAAAAATAAAACAGATAAAGATCACACACTCTAATAGGGTCAGACCCTGTTTCTACCTCATAGATAATTGTTCACCACTGTCCCTCCAGGTTTTAATAATGCACTGAACAGTCCTTAGCCCAGTTTTAGGTGTTTCAGCAATCTCCTTGGTTGTTTTCTTTGCTTGAAGTAGGCTGGATTGTGACCTCTCACCACATTAAGTGGTTCAAATCAGCTCAGACTTTATCAGCAGTAACCTTTGACTTTTATATTTTTATTACTTTTAGTGTTGTTTGAGCATATTGTTTTCTGAGAATACTTTTAAAAATACTTTCATACTTTAAGTAAAACATTGATAGCCTGCATAGTACTTTTAGTTAAATAACAGAGGTGGCACTGGCTGAGAATTTTTTTTCAGCCAATACTTGCACTTTATCTTATAGAGTTTTATAGAGTATTAATGTTGTTGATAGTAATCAATAGGCAAACAACATACAGGAGTCCTTATATTGACATATAATATAAAGATTTTAAGCATATTGTATTAAAGTTTCTTAGATATTTGAGATAGAGTTTGAGCTTCATTGAGCTGTTTAATTCATCTCATATCTAATCTTGGTTATCCACATTTTTTTCTTCTTCCTCTTAGTAACAACTATAAGGAAACTGGAGAAGACCCTGAAGCACTGTACAGCAACATTGGCGAAACCACCAAAAAACAGACAGACCAGAATCTCTAGTCCAGCAGTCATATTTATTTTTGCAAAAATAACAGCAGTTGTTTAGCACAATGCATTGTTAAGAACTGTTTGCTGAGTCCAGAAGCTACCTGAAACCAAAACCTGCCCTTTGTGTGTCTTAGTACATAGTATATATTAGGTTTGGAAGATGTTTGCAAACATTTTTACAATTCATGCTAGCGATATTATTCACAAATCAACATCATTTGACCATCTTCTAGCAAAGACCTGACTGATGGTATTTATTTATTTGCAAGACTTCCAATCTGTTTTAACGAATTGGACCCGAGTCTGGCACAGCAAAGAGACTTTTTTTTGTTTGTTTTGTTTTTTAGAAGAAGCTAAAGGTGGCAAGAAAAAAAATTAATCAAATGTTTGCAGCAATCTGCAGTCACCTTTTGTTACCACCTCAGCTCACTTGGAACCTTAAGGTAATACCAGATAATGCAAAGCAAAAAAGCTGAGTCATATCAGTATTATGCATTAGATAACTAACTTAAAAGTGTCTATGGCTACGCAGAGGTTAAACTCAGATTATCACAATATTTACAATTCTTTTTGTGTCAATATTTGTCTTCATGACTTTTAATTAGTCAAGAAAATAGAATTTGTGTCCATTGTCTGATGTTTTTGATACATTAAAAAAAATCTATCAAGATCCTGTTGTCAATACAGTTACACAAACTTTACAAAAAGTATCATTAAGTACATGAAGTTTCAACATGTCACTAGTCTGTCCAGGGGACTGGCAATTAAACAGGATCTGGGGGGGTTGAAAAAGGGACGGGGGCTTCTCATGGCTGGAGAGAAGATGACAGAGGCAAGGAAGCAGAACTGTAACCAAGGTGTAGCATCCATTACTTCTTGACATTTTAGATTTTGCATGTTTGTATGTCAAAACAAAGGAAATGTGGTTAATTTTAACTACCTGAACTGTGTCTTCCGCTCACTGTATTGACATTAATAACATTGTAGATAACACCCATCTCCATTTGAACAGCAGTTAATGTGTAGGCAGTTGTTTGCACATTATATTAACTGGATACTTACCACAGTTATGAACAAAATCCAAAAAGTGAAGTTTTTCAATTTTCAGTCTAGGAAAGATTCATAGTTTAGAGAATGGACAGCAAGAACAGGATCTTCTTCCTGTTATCTTCCCACCCCAGATCAGCTTAATGATAATAATAATAGTCAATAGTAATATGGGGGTTTTGGTGTCTAGTCCAGGGACACTTTGACATGTGGCCTGAGGGAACCAGGAACTGAATTACCAATCCTAGGGTTCACGGGCAAAATAAGCTTAAATACACAACTGCTTTTGAACCTATCTGACTTGGTTTCTCGATGGCCCTTTAGGTGATCGGTGTAGTGGCATTTCACTTCCGTTTCAGGGCTGATGTAGTAAGAATGCCTCAGTACTCGATGCATAGGGCTTAAAGTTTGTTGTGCAATTTGGTAAGTAGTTCCTACGGCATCACATGGTGCCAAAAGCGGGCCTATTGTGTCAATTACGGGTGTTCCTGAAGCTTGTAACAGTGACGCCAAAGAGGAACCTGCACCATCAATAAGGTAAACCCAAGGACATGTAAAAAGTGGCACAATTTTGTGGGCTTGGGTAACATCATTTTCTGATTCAGTAGGATGGGAGCGTGTTGGGATTTCATAATAGGGTACAGGTCAAAATTCCACTGTGGATCAGAGGTAATGCAAAAGGATTGTAGGGTAAAAGAATTTCACTGAGACCAGTGGGCTTTGTTTTTTTTGTGTCCGTTTGTAATGAAATAGTCAATGTTTGCAGAGTGACACAACTTCCTCTTCTTGTTCTGAAGTAGAAAGATATCTGGTCTATTTTGAAATTGAGGTTTTTATCTTTTGGTAACAGGTGACAGAGGGAAAATGCCAAAACCCCACCTCCATCTATTTTTGGTATTTGTGCATTCATCACTTGTTTTAACATCTCTGAAGCAGCACAGAAAACTGAGAGGAGCAACTATGAGTTTTAATAGTGGATTTGTCTTTCTTCTATCGGTGTCAGGTACTGTGTTCAGCTCAACAGATTTTTTTGTCTGTTTTTGATGAAATCCAACTTTTCATGTCATAATTTCTAACCAGTGCCTGTATTGTGGTAATAATTTATGGAGATTGTTGTTTAGGTCTGATACACTTAAAGACTAAACTTTTTTTGCAGAAAATTGTTGCATAGAAATTTTGATTTCTATTGGTATATTTATTTTGCTCCCAATACGCACTGTATTAGTGATATGGATAAAAATATTCTTCAATCTCTTCTCTGATAATGCCCTGAAAAAAGTTTATTCATATAGATGAACACAATATCCTGAATACAATCCTGTTAATGCTTCTAATTTAATAGACTGTGAAACTGTCTATTGATATTGTTGTTTAGTAAAGATTTTAATTGTGAGTTGAGTGTAATGTAAAGGGGAAGTCATAAGCAGATCAACGGAGGACTATCTGAGAATAGAATTTTGTGTAATTGGAAAAACCCTTTTTTTTTAGAAAATGCTGTTCTCACAGTGGGCTCGTCACGTAGAGACCTCACAAGTTCCCTCCTTAGCATCATACTTCTTTGTATTTATCTCATTTGCAGTTACAGCAGTTACTGCTGTTGACACTTATCACACATCGCTGTTCTGCTTTTCTCTGTGGTTTCCATGGTTACCTTGGCAAATAACTTACCCACAGTGACCCTGTTACCCTGGTTGCTAAGGCTGCGTTAAACCTCAGGTTTATTTTCATCACACCTTCAGAATGCATGGTAGTCCGCATCAGTGCATATTAGGATTAATTATAGAGAGCGAGTGTACATCTCCTTTTGCAAAAGCCTACTTCATGTTTAGACTTATGCCCATTCACTTTGGTTTAACACAGTAATAATATTTAAAAAATAGCCAAATAGCCATTTTTTTATCACGAATTAAAAAGTGAGATTATACTACTTAATACTTGTTCTACTACAGAATTATAATAATAATAATACTTATTATTATAATCTAATGTTGTTACCTGAAGGTATTTATGTTATTGTATTTTCTGCTGTGCTCTGTGTTACAGTGATAAAGGGCCTGAATGGCTGTGGAGTGACCTACACCTCTGCTCACATCTGTGCAATAAAAGGATCAACAGTGGACATACCGTGCATTTACACAAACCTGTGTCTTACAGTTAAGATTATTAAAAAAATATGGTTTACTAAAGGGAATGATACTGCCCCTGTGGATCTGACAAGAGACCCAGACTACACAGGTCGTGTGGATTATCTTTTTCATAAGAATAACTGCACTCTGAGAATCAGAGACCTGAGAGAGAGTGATTCAGCTGTGTACAAGTTCACGTTTATAAGAAACCAACTAGATTTGGGATTTACAGGTTCTCCTGGTGTCACATTGTCTGTAAAAGGTAACATTTTCATTGAAAAACATATACAATTTTATTTTGTTTCCTGAACACACTGGTTTCTATTTGCATTGATGTTCAAATATATTTTTATTCTTTCTACACATATTTAGATCTTCAGGTGAAGGTGATCAGATCAACATTCCACCAGTCTTATACTAAGGCTTTGTTGAAATGTCTCAGTAACAGTCCAATTGATCAACCCATTTGGTTTAAGAATAGACAGAAACTCACAGAGCTGGAAACTGCATCTTATACAGGCCAGTTTTATCCTCAAGACAACATCTCCTGTGCTTTAAAAGAACATGAGGACTGCCGTTCCCCTCCAGTTTGTGAGTTGCCTTTTCTGTTTTTTTGAATCAAAGATAAAAATTTTATTTCCATTTAACATGAACAGTTCTAAAGGAAGCTCATCTTTTACCTAACACATGTTGTTGAATTTCTTTTGGATATTTTAGCAGTTATGCAATGTACAAACTATTGACCACATCTTTTTTTATTGATAAAATATGAATAATACAGAAAAGAAGTTATTCTTAACGCTAATCCAAATAAAAAGTCTAACTTTAACTGTCTTCACTCCCTAAATTGAATTGAAGTCAACTTTATTTATATAGCACCAATTCACAACAAAGTCATCTCAAGGCACTTTACATAAAGTCAATGAAGATATATAAAGATATTTAGTAAAAACCCAACAAGCAAACCCTAGGCAATGGTGGAGAGGTAAAAATCATTTCAATGGAATAAAACTCCAGCAGAACCCAGCTCAGGGTGGACAGCCATCTGCTTTGAGCGGTTGGGATGAGTGGTCCCGGTTTTAAATTCTATTCTAGATTTAATGTGAAGCCAATGGAAAGAAGGTAGTGAAGGTGAAATACGATCTTTTTGGATTAATAGGTTTTATATGTGAGTTAAAGGACAAATCCTGCTCATAAATAACTCCAAGGTTACTTGCAGTGTTATTTGGGGCCAGAGTTATCTCATCTAGAGTTAAAATATGGTTGAAAATCATATTTCTGAAATTTTTATATTATATAAAAATATTATAAATATTATAACTTTTGTTTTGTCTGAGTTAAAAAGTAACAAATTGTGGGACATCCAGGACTTTATGTCTTGTAGGCTCGAAGCTTGATTAACAGATTTTTGGAGTGTTTTCTAATAATGTTGCCTAAAGGAGACATATATAAAGTAAAAAGTATTGGTCCTAACACAGAGCCTTGTGGAACTCCATAGCTAACCTTTGTGTGCATGGAGGATTCATCATTAACATGAACAAACAAATGTGTCTAGATTCGAGAAAGCTTCCTTGAGCAGTTTAGTTGGAATAGGGTCTAGCAGACAGGTTGTTGGTTTAGATGAGATAATTGAAGTTAGCTCAGCAAGATCTATGGGTAAAAAGCAGTCAAGTCAAGTCAGTCAAGCAGTAAGAGGGATTGGGGCCCTATTGATGATCTTAGCATTGTTGTAAATGAGGATCTATCTGTAATATTTGGGGGGAGAATCTGGGGAATTATTTCTCTAATAGCTACAATGTTATTCAGTAAGAAAGTCATGAAGTCACTGCTGCTCAGAGTTAAGGGAAAACTAGGCTCAACATAACTATGGCTCTTAGTCAGCCTGGCTACAGTGCTGAACACAAACCGGTGGTTGTTCTTGTTTTCCTCTATTAATGATGAATAATATGCTGTTTTGGTGTTATGGAGGTTTTTTTTTATACATTATTAAACTGTTTTTCCATCAACAAGATAATCAACTTTTACAGGATTACGTAAGATTGCTACTCACCATTGTATTGACACATGGTGGGGAAAATATTGAAGAAATCAATTCCTTAAATTTGATCGCAGCATTTTCAGATAAACATTTGCTGTAGTGGAATGGTTTTGTAATTGCTGTATAGCCCATTATTGTAAATTCAAATGCCATTAGAAAATGGGGGACTGGAGGACGGTACATGATAACAAATAATAGTGGTTTTTGAGTTTTCCAGTTTGGGTGTAAATGGTAAGTAAGGCTCTTAAATTTAGGTTTATTGATAAGCTAGAATGGAAGATTGCTGCTACTCCTCCACCTCAGCCTGTGCTTTTAGGAACATGATCATTAATATGACTTGGGGGGTTGACTTCTGCACAGTTTGACAAATTTTACACATGTTAACACATGTAGCAGCGGCTAATTATACCTGCTTCTACAAATGAAATGTCTTAGCAATCAAATGTAAAGCTCAGAACAAATAAGGAGGACATTTGTAGATATTTTTAAACTTTTTACACCTGTCTGATCCAGTTAAGTCTGCTGCAGGTCAGAGAACTGATTATAAATTTCACAGGCTAGTTTGTACACATTTCTACACAACTAAAGAATTTAGATTTTGCGTTTTTATATTATGTTCTACATATGATACAAATCTTTCCACTGTGTTATTTAGTTTCTTTTAATTCCATCCTATATATTGTGTCCTGAATCATTTTGATGGAAAATCAAGTTAAATTAAATGATTGCATTTTAGTCTAAATGGCCTTGACTTATATAGTGCTTTTATCCAAAGTGCTTTAAAATGTTGATTCCCATTCACCCATTCACACACACACACACTCACACACCGATGGCAGTGGCTGCCAAGAAAGGTGCTCACCTGATCCACCGGGAGCAACTTGGGGTTCAGTGTCTTGCCCAAGGACACTTCACCTCACCTACTGAGCTACAGACCCCCAGTTACTACTAGTACTACTACTACCATACTACTAGTAAAAGGATGTATTGTTATATTGTTATTCTCCAGATGCTCCACAGCTTCCCTCTGTGTCAGTGAGTCCCTCTGCTGAGATAGTGGAGGGTAGTTCAGTGACTCTGACCTGTAGCAGTGATGCTAACCCAGCAGCTAATTACACCTGGTACAAGAAGGATACAAATCCAAACGTTCAACCTCTCTCTAAACAACCAAAGCTTGTCTTCACCTCCATCCAGTCCTCTGACTCTGGAGAGTATTACTGTAAAGCTCAGAATACAATGGGGAGGAAGACATCCCAATACATCTTTGTGCACGTGAAATGTAAGTGACTAATATGTGAACTATACATTTTTCTAAACATTTAAAGCTATTCACACTTGTCTGATCTAGTTAAATCTGCTGCGAGCTACAAAACTGCTTCTAAATTTCACAGGTTTCTACTCATAATTTGTACAAATTTCTACACAACTGTTTTTAAATTATTTTCTACATATGATATATAACTTTCCATTGTGTTAATCATTTTTTTCAAATTCCATCCTCTATACTTTATCCTGAATCCTCCACACTAGTAGTGATAAGATGTGTTGTATTGTTATTCTCCAGATCCTCCACAGCTTCCCTCTGTGTCAGTGAGTCCCTCTGCTGAGATAGTGGAGGGTAGTTCAGTGACTCTGACCTGTAGCAGTGATGCTAACCCAGCAGCTAAATATACCTGGTACAAGAAGGATACAAATCCAAACGTTCAACCTCTCTCTAAACAACCAAAGCTTGTCTTCAGCTCCATCCAGTCCTCTGACTCTGGAGAGTATTACTGTAAAGCTCGGAACACAATGGGGAAGAAGACATCCCAATACATTTTTGTGCACGTGAAATGTAAGAGTAATATGCAGATGATGAATTTATATAAATTTAAAAACATTGACACCTGTCTGCTCTACTTAAGTCTGGTGCAAGTCCAGAAAGCTGTTTCCAGATTTCATAGGCTTGTACATTTTAATACAACTGATATCTATGTTTTAAATGTGATCCAAACTTTCCACTATGTTAGTGAGTATCATAGTATTGTGCTCCAAATGTAAAGTAAAGTGTTCCTACATGCTAGCAGTAATAGGATGTGTTGTCTTATTATCATTCAGATCCTCCACAGCTTCCCTCTGTGTCAGTGAGTCCCTCTGCTGAGATAGTGGAGGGTAGTTCAGTGACTCTGACCTGTAGCAGTGATGCTAACCCAGCAGCTAATTACACCTGGTACAAGGAGAATGAAGACTCACCAAAAGCTTCAGGACAGATCTTCACCATCACTGACATCAGACGTGAACACAGTGGGAATTATTACTGTGAAGCTCAGAACACAAGAGGACGTCAGAACTCCACCTTACACCTGGCTGTTGTGGCAGGTAACTAATGTGCCCTGACCTTCAAACACACACACCTGTTTGCAAACTCTATACTATAACTAAAAGTCATCAAATATTAAGCATATGCAACTTCCTGTCAGTTATTACAAATATTTATATCTTAAGAGGATTTCTCAGTTTAACTGCGCTGGTTTTGTTTTCCAGGAAAATCTGTTATGATAATGAATATTATAAGACTCACTCTGGTGGTGCTAATTCCTCTGTTTGTCTTGAGTCTTTGGATGAGGTAAAAGGAAAAAAAAAATTTATCAGTTTAATAATTTCTTTTGATTGTTTTAATTTCTAAATGTCCGTGTTTTTGAAATGCTGTGTTTGTTGTTAATGTCCATCCAGGAAGAAGAAAGATCTATGTTTCAGTACTGCACCAAATGAAACAGTTGAAATGATAAAGGTGAGAGGCTCTATTGACAAAATGTAGCATATAATATATGATATCAATATTAGTTGATTAAGTGAATTTATCATTACATAGTGAAGTACAATTACATTAAAGAAGCCACTTTACTTTTTCTACTATGTCATTGCTTTAGCCATCAAATATGGAAGTGTCTGGGTTTCCATTGTACTACCCTGAAAGCTCACTGATTAGCAACACGAATGGGTACCCCTAAACGTAAGCATGTAACACAAAGATATTGGACCAAGTGGCTCTTTTGATGACTCTGGAATAACAGGCTGAACCAGGACCAGCTAGGTCACACCTTTCATAGAGAAGCCAACAAAGCCTCCTTGAGAAAGCCCTAGGCAACATTGGAAAACAAAAACTCCCTAAGGTACAATTTCAGCAGACAGTCTTTCAAAGTAGACAAGCTGTTGTACCTAAAGGCAATGTCACTTATTTCTGAGAGCAAAAGTATTTTGACACAGGGGAGACCTGAGAAATAATCTGGTTTGTAACTACTGTTATTGCTATCTATTAATGTTGTGCTGTTGCTAAACATTCAAGAAAAAAAACTTCCTGCGCAACACACTGATCTGTCTCATGAGTGACTGTATATTTTGTGGCAAAACAGCTTATGGACTCGTGATTATTGAAAAGGGTGGGAAAAAGCCTCCAAGACAGTATTGAGTCAGAGAGAGACAAAGTTATTGTCTGATTTTTTCCACATGAAATCAACTTGTTTTAGAACTTTTAGAACTTGTTGTAGATGTTTAATATGGACAGCCATCATCATTACGGTTAAATTTCAACTAAAAATACAAAAAGGCATCATACGGCCTTTTCAAATAACTGGTAATGTATCTTCCATCATAATATCTCATTAAAATCTCATCTTTTCATTTCAGTCAGACTCTTGTCCTGATTATGAGAACATCACAGCACTAAGGTCCATCAATGCAGCACAGAGATACAACAAAGGGGAGCAGGAAGACCGGGTTTGAAGCAACACGCCAGATTCAAATTGCAATGTCACAGTGGGGAGCAACATGAATAAATTTCTTTTGAACTCCAGAGCACTCTCCGTTGCTCTGAACCGTTGACCCTAAGTACTTAAAGTCCTGCACCTTCTTCACCTCTGCTTCCTGTAACCTCACCGCTCCACCTGGCTCATTCACACACATGTATTCTGTCTTGCTTCAGCTAAGCTTTATTCCTCTGTTTTCCAGAGCAGACCTTCACCTCTCTAGATTTTCCTCCACCTGCTCTCACTACAAATCACAATGTCATCTGCAAACATCATAGTCCACGGAGATTCCTGTCTAACCTCATCTGTCAGTCTGTCCATCACCAGAGCAAACAAGAGAGCTCAGAGCTGATCCTTGATGCAGACCCACCTCCACCTTGGACTCCTCTGTCACACCTACAGCACCTCACCATGGTCTTACAGCTCTCATACATGTCCTGCACCACAACATACTTCACTGCTGCTCCAGACGTCCTCATACAAAACCACAGCTTCTCTCTCTGCACCCTGTCATACGCTTTCTCTAAATCTACGAAGACACAATGCAACTCCCTCTGACCTTCTCTGTACTTCTCCATGAGCATCCTCAAAGCAAATACTGCATCTGTTGGACTCTTTCTAGGCATGAAACCATATTGCTGCTCACAAATGTTCACCTCTGCACTTAGCCGAGCTTCCACTACTCTTTCCAACAACTTCATTGTTTGGCTCATTAGCTTTATTCCTCTGTAGTTGCCACAACTCTGCACATCTCCCTTGTTCTTAAAAATTGGCACCAGTACACTTCTCCTTCAGTCCTCAGCATCCTCTCACTCTCCAAGATCTTGTTAAACAAACTAGTCAGAAACTCTACTGCCACCTCTCCTAGACACTTCCATACCTCCACAGGTTTGTCATCAGGACCAACTGCCTTTCCACTCTTCATCCTCTTCATGTCCTCCTCACTTCACTCTTACTAATCTTTGCTACTTCCTGCTCCACACTAGTCACCTCTTCTACTCTTCGTTCCCTTTCATTTTCCTCATTCATCAACTCTTCAAAGTTCTCCTTCCATCTTCCCATCACACTCCTCAATACATTTCCATCCTGATCTTTAATCACACTAACCTGCTGCACATCCTTCCAATCTCTATGTCTTTGTCTCACCAACCTGTACAAATCCACTTCTCCCTCTTTAGTGTCCAACCTAACATACAAGTCTTCATATGCTCTTTGTTTGGCCTTTGCCACCTCTACCTTCTCCTTACTCTGCACCTGTACTCATGTCTACTCTCTTCAGTTCTCTCAGTGTCCCACTTCTTCTTAGCTAACCTCTTTCTCTGTATACACTCCTGAACTTCCTCATTCCACCATCAAGTCCACTTTCCTCTTTCCTGATGACACACCGAGTACCCTCCTACCTGTCTCCCTGATCAAATTAGCTGTAGTGGTCCAGTCATCTGGAAGCCCCTCCAAATCACCCAGAAACTGTCTCAGCTCCTCCCTGAAAACGACACGACATTCTTCCTTTTTTAACTTCCACCACTTCATCCTCTGCTCTGCATTTGTCGTCTTCATCTTCCTCACCACCAGAGTTATTTTACACACCACCATCATGTGTTGTCTGGCTACACTCTCCCCTACCAATACTTTACAGTCACTGATCTCTTTCAGATTACAACGTCTACACAAGATGTCATCTGCCTGAGTGATTCTACCTCCGCTCTTATACATCACCCTATGTTCCTGCCTCTTCTGGAGGAAAGTGTTCACTACAGCTATTTCCATCCTCTTTGCAAAGTCTACCACCATCTGATCTTCTGTGTTCCTGTCCTGAAGACCAAACCTGCCCATCACATTCTCATCACCTCTGTTCCCTTCACCTACATGTCCATTGAAATCTGCCCCAATCACCACTCTCTGACCTCTTGGGATGCTCTGCATCACTTCATCTAACTCACACCAGAATTTCTTCTTCTCTTCTAACTCACATCCTACCTGTGGGGCATAACCACTAACCACATTGAACATCATCAACCTGTCTGATACTCTTTTCACCTCTAGAACGTTCCTCACAAACTCCTCTTTCAGGAAAACTCCTACTCCATTTCTCTTCCTATCTGACCCATGGTAGAACACCTTGAACCCTGCTCCTAAGCTTCTAGCCTTGGTACCTTTCCACCTGGTCTCCTGGACACACAGTATGTCCACCTTCCTTCTCTGCATCATGTCAATCAACTCTCTAACCTTCCCTGTCATAGTACCAACATTCAAAGTCCCTACTGTCAGTCCTACATTCTTAGCTTTCCTCTTCTCTCTAAGCCTACGAACACACCTTCTTTCTCTTCGACCAACAGTAGTCCAATTTCCACCGGTACCCTGTAGGTCAACAGCACCGGTGGCGGTCGTTGTTAACCCAGGCCCCGACCGGTATGGAAGTCATTGTCACGATTCGCATGTTTGATTTGGCATGTGTTTTACGTCGGATGCCCTTCCCGCCACAACCCTCTGCATTTATCCAGACTTGGGACTGGCACAAGAAGACACTGGCTTGTGCCCCCTTGCTGTTGCATTAGTTTTTATATTACACATATGTAGAGCTATGTAAAGCTAATGTGAAAAATTCCATTTTGAGAGCCACCTTCTGTGATTGTATGTGCATTTTGGTTTCTTAACATATGGAAATCAAACATAAACCCAGCACTGTTTTTAGGGGCACAATTTCTAAGTATTACAAGTACAGGCTGCACAAAAAGCCAAAACTGGTATTAATTGTTATATTCAGAAACATGAATGTGTAAATAGACTTATATGTCAGGTTGAAAATAAATGGTTTCACAATGTAATATTTATTTTGAGTTTACTCTGTTTTGGTCAAATTTCTTACTTTTAGTCACTATGATCATATGACTATGAAAAGTTTAGCCTCGGTTTGTGATGTTGCTAATATGAATATTAAGGAACACAGATACACTTTTAATAAAGGAGACCTTAATTGAAGTATACATTTTAATTCAGCCTCTTTAGATTTCATACAATGTAAACATAGACAGCGAAAACTGAATTTTCAGTCTCTGCCCTTTCAGGGATGCATATTCTGGCTGCTTTTTAAAATACAATTATTATTATTATTTCTTTTTAATATTTAGTCATTTTAGTTTAAATTTGTGTAGCTGCATTTTTTAAGAGACATTCGTTAACGTGGATTTATTGTTTACCTTAATCACTCTTTCAGGTATTGTATCATTTGTGATAATGTGGTATTTTAAAATCAGGCTCAAGTTAAACATTTTTAGCATGTGGAAATGATTGTATCAGTGTTGTGTGAAGAACAGATATTGACCATAGACTAGTTTTGTGGAAAACTGAGCTTCCGGGTATATATAAATATGTCTTTGTAGATCACTTGTACCAACAGCCAAAAATGACCAAAATATACAGTTTGTATTACTGTTTGGCAACTTCAAGTGGCTGTAATGAACATCATACCAAACCAGATTCTTGTCTTAAATAATTTCTCATCAACAAATGAAAATTCTTGCAGGTTCCAGCAGTTATGTTGACTGGTGACTAGTCTTTTGTGAGGCAACTTTTGTGTTGGTAAAGTCATACTGTGTCCTCACGCCACTGTTTAAATATTTGTGGTTTTCATATCTAAGCAGCAGTTACACGACTAAAGAGTTCAGAGAAAATTATTATTAATAGCTCACACTATCGACTGAGCTGTTTTTCTTCTCTTCCTGGTCAGTAAAACTGCATTTAATAGATAGAGATTAAAAACAAAACAAAACACGACAGACTGACAAATCTGTAACATGCCATTGATTAGCTTTTGAAGATATTCAGCCTTCCCGAAGGTCTGCTTTGCTGCTTGGGCAGTTTTTCTTTGGTCCAGCTCTTCCCACAGCAGCTTGATGGGGTTCAGATTGAGCTGGTCAAGCCATCATGCAGCAGCTACTTTGTTCTCTGGATAATTCTTACACAACCAGAAATAATGCCTTGGGTCATTGTCTTTTCTTGGTTTATTGTGCAGATTTAGTAAATTAAGTACCAAAAGTATTTTTAGTGATGAATGGTAAAACTTTGACCAGCTGCTACAAAGGCTGCAAAGGCTAGCTGTTTTGCGCGCAGCTTTCGCATTGTTGAAGGTCTCAGGTTTCTCCTCTCTATGCATCTTTTTCAAGACACCTCCAGCTGAAAAAGGACAATTCAGAGTAGCAAACTGTACAACATCATTAGTGTTTGTGTTCATTGTCCAATCAGATAAATTGAGAGACCCAATGATTGACAGCAGAAGAGCAGAGCTAGCCTCTCTACCCTTTCTGTCCCATGTACTCACATGGATCTCAGTGTAATGTGTAGTTGCCAGGTAACAATTATAATTGTTTTTAACAAAGAAAAAAAAAGAGTGCGTTGAGCTGTTTTGTAACCTGCGGAGATGTTTTTTTTGATTAAGCCCTAGAAGTGTAAAACTGTCAAATGATTTCTTCATCACAAACGTGAGAACTTAGAGACTCAGCTGTTTACAAGTTCAAGGTCACAACAAACCAACAAGGAGGATGTTGTACTGGTGAACCTGGAGTCACTTTGTCTGTCACAGGTAACATTGTCATTGAAAACCTCTTGTTTAAATGGTTAATTTCCCGCAAATAGATTTGTTTGCATGTGTGTACAAACATTATCATATAATTACATTTCTTAGCGAACATATTCAGATCTGCAGATGCAGGTGATCAGATCAGAACCCCGTCAGGAGTCAAGTCAAGTGGCTTTTATTGTCATTTCTACTATACACAGTGGTACACAGCACACAGTGGAAACGAGATAACGTTCCTCCAGAACCAAGGTGCTACAAAACAACACAAGCTATGTAAAGTGCATCGAGTGTAACCTAGTGCAAACAGACAACACAAAATAACACAGGACAGGACACAAAACCTGAGACAGCGCCGACCAGTGAACCTACTGTATACTATTTTACAGTACAGTACAGTCAGGTGTGCTAAAGGTGCAAAAAGCAGAATGTTTCTACCTGGGCAGAAGTGAAGTTTCAAAGCTGTTGTTTACCTGATAATTCCACCTTCATCTGGTACAAGAATGGACAGAAGATTGAAAATTAAACATTCATAGCCTTTCCCTCAGCAAAATTATGCTGTGCTTCACACTAGCACGTGGTCTCAGCAGTACACAGCAGCTTTGCTTTGAACAAGTCTCGTCAACTTATCGTATAATTTGCAGGTTTACACACAAAAAACAAAAACAGGTGTCAAGGGGTCAACATAAAAAGAGGAAGTACAGCTTGTAAACACGCAATAAGTACAGGCAACTTTAAAATAAAACCCTCCTAGAACTTCCTGTCAGGTCTTGTCTCCTTATATGAAAGTCTATGAAGTCATTTGTTCCATAGTGGTAAATACTGTATTTATGCTGTAGTTGTTATTGTTGGATTCAATCAAGAAAAAATTGAGCTTCCACACTGAACAGCTTTTTGTGCGGCTTTTTTCAAATATTAGGTTTTGGTTGTTTGTCCTTACTCATACAATCAACAAGACAGTTGGGTGAATGAGTTCCCCCATATAGAGAGGCAGATGTGTTTAAACTGCATTGTTTTGGCACCAAAATGGCAGATGTCATGTCTGACAATGGCACCAAAATGGCAGCTGGTGTAACACCATTCTTGGACCTAAGCGAACGAAAAACCCCAGGTTACTTAAGACTCGATACTCAAGATTAACTTATAAGAGCATCCGGTTTAGGTACAGGCACTAAATAAAGATGGTTTGTGTTAGTAATAAAGTTGCAGTTTGGTTGCTTCCTTATTGTCTCCTGTTGGAAAGTGATTTGTGACCTGTCCAACAACTCCAACAGTGAGAGAACTGTGTGACAGTCTTATGCTAGCTACAGCCACTAGATGTCACCAAACTGTAACACATATATAGTGGTACATTTCCCCTGCTTGTTCAAATGAACATGTCATTGTTCTCTACAGATGGACCATCTTGTGTTTTGGACTCACAGACTGCAGAGATATTAGTTACATATTTGATTATGAGCAAGGCTTCCTCTTCTTACCAATCAGAATTTCTTCGACTTTACTACTTTAATGATGACATACTGTCATACTGGCAGGGTTTGGAGAAGCATAGGTAGCAGGGAGGGAGGCCTAGGTGGACTAAAGTGGACTGGTTTTGAATCTCCTGCTAGCACTGCAGCTTAAGTTGCATACTGTAGCTTTAAAGTGAACTGAAATTTAAGCAGAACTATGTAAGTAAGAATGTTTAATGTCTTTAACCTTTACACTATCTCAGCAAATGTCTCCCCACCAGTCAGACTCTGGTCCTGTATATGAGAACCTGTCAGCTGTCATCGCAGGACAGGCAGATGCCGAAGAGGAGCAGAAAAACCTGAGGTGAAGAACAGTCACATTAGAGCTTTCTAATGTAATTGTTTTTTTTTCCCAGATGCTGTTGAACCAGAGGCAGGAATGAACTGATGGAAAGAGGAAGTAGTACTGTAGGTCAGGAGAGGCTGCGAATACATTTTCTTAGAGCTAGTTACATTACAGATATAATGTAGTTTTTAGATGGGTTTGCAGAGTTTTTATAGACTATTATCAAATTGGAGTCTGTGTTAATAGTTGGTGATTTCTCATGTTCAGTTTTCTAATTTCCTTAGTTTGACTTGTGTTTAGCTTCCTTTGTTTGACCATGTTGAAATCTTTCCAGTTTGCATCGTCGTGCTCATTCCTGGTCACCCTTGTTTAGCCCAGTTTCCCCACCTTATTTCGTCATGCTCTGGTTTTGTAGGCTCACGTTCATCACTTTCCCATATTCATGCTATTGCTTTAGTTTTCTTCTATTAGCTCATCCAACACTGTCATCATCTGGTCCACTTCCTGTTCTAGAACTTTTCTTTGTAGCCCTTTTCGTCCACTTCTTGTTATGTCATCCAGCTTCACCACTTATTATCGTTCACAATTGTTTTCACCTGTTCCCCTGCCTTTTTAAACCCAGCTCTCCCCTTGGTTCCCTGTGAGATCATTATTGCTGTTATCCATGTCACACCCTGTCTTTGAGTTTCCCTGTCACGTGGTTTTTGGACTCCTGACTCTTGTTCATATGGACGTCTGTTATCTGTATCTTGGTCTGAGGTTTGGTTATGGTTTTTTCTCTTTGTTCCTCCTAGTTATCTTTCCCCGTTTAGTATTCAGTTCTCTCCGGGTGTTTCCGTAATTTGTATTAAATTCTTGACCCAAGTCTGCGTGTTGGGGTGACTTTTAATTTTTATACCCCGCGTTCTGTGATTTAGTTTGTATCTCATGCCCCTTTTTCTTTGGTTTGTTCCCCTTGTCTACCCCATCTCAGTTTCTGTATAGGTGTGCAACTTGGTGATCTTGGTGACCTCAGTTTTCATTAGCTGTGGTTCACTGTCATATGTTGTGTTCAGATTTTGGGATTTTAGTTTCTTGTTAAACTCCCTGGTTTTTGTGCTTTGTCTTTGCTTTCACTGTTGACCGGCTTAGCCTCTGTTTAAATTTGTTCATCCCTTGTTTCTTTGTAAATAAAACTACTTGCATTTCACATCCCTCTCGCAGTGTTGCTTTTTGGGTCCTATACAAAACCATGACAAACGCAGTCATTACACAGCATCAGATAATGACAAGGCATCAAATTGCACTGATTTCATGTCCTTTGGCGCATCATATTGACACCACAGGTACCCTCTGCTATTGGACGCTCCAGGAGTGCCACCATTTGCATAGTGTCAGACATGATCTGGTTTATCGCAACAGAAAGTTCTCAGTAAGATATGATGACACTTTAAGAAGGGCTGTCTCTGTTAAATGCATTTTGCGGAGTTAATGATATACAGTGGTGACAATTGCGGGGTGAGAGGAGAGAGGGTCAAGAGGAGGAAAGGAGCTCAGTGCATTGGGGATGGGTCCCCCAGCAGTCTAAACCTATAGCAGCATAACTATAATCTTTATTAAAGAGTAAGGTTTTAGACAGTTAAAAGTAGAGAGATTGTCTGCTTCCTGAATCTGAACTGGGAGCTGGTTCCACAGGAGAGGGGCTTGATAGCTAAAGGCTCTGCCTCCCATTCTACCTTTGGAAATTCTGGGAACAACAAACACTATACGACAATTTCTCCTAAGACTAAAGATGCTCTCATTTAGCCAAGGACAATGTTTTTGAGGAGAAATAAGACCATGTTTAAGTGGTGCCACATTCTTTAAAAAAGACACACAATGAATATTAAATGACTGAACTAATGACTCAGCATCAGTTCACTCATTAAAAGAACTTGGATCAAATAAAGAACAAAACGTATCAACAGCAGCTTTGCTTTATAATATGTCGCTGAGTGATCACCTTAAATGGAGGAGACTCCATATAAAAGGACAAATTAATAAAAAAAAAAAAATACAACTGTGATCACTTACTTGAATATCGTTGATAGAGATTTGATCCACACACAGGCCCAAACTGAAAACCAAGTCCAAATTATGGCCCTTTGTGTGTGTGGAACCAGAGACAAGCTGTGTGAAGGATTGGGTCAAAGATATTCATTCTAATGTTGCAGGAAGTGTCATCTATGTGGATGTTAAAATCACCAACTATTAACACAGATTCAAATTTGATAATAGTCGATAAAAAGTCTGCAATCTCATCTAAAAACACACGCGCAGGACCAGGAGGTCTGTAGATTAAAACACAATACACAATTTCTAAGGTCGTGCCAACCTTAGAAATTTGGTGTTCAAACGAGCTGAAGGAGTCCTGACTCAATTGGCTGCAGGAGAAATAGTCACGTTGTACAATGGCAAGTCCTCCTCCAAGACCTGTGGGCTGTACCAAACACGGAGCAGTCTGGAGGACGGAGGTCATTCAGATGGATGTATTCCGACTCACGCTACCAGTTCTCGGTCAGGCACATAAAATAAACGTTCCTTGATTAAAACAAAATTAAGAATAAAAGCTTTATTCGCTATGGAGCGGGCGTTCAGCAGAGCAACCCGAATCAGGTTTGTGCCAAATGCAGCTGACTGGAGCGTATGAGCCAGATGTTCCGCTCCATTACTTCCCCAACAAACACACACGGAACGCAGAAGCTGCTCCTGTGGGCCTGGTGTCTGGGCCTGTCGAGTTGGAAAAGCTCAGCTGTAGTGTAGATCGTAGAGAGGTGATGTGGCTACGGCTGAGTGAAAGCTGCTGTAGGCACCGCTCTACCTGTTCCGATCCGGTCCGGTCCCACTCGGGGTAAACGTAGATGCCCGGTATCTCCTCAAACTCGTCTGGACACCCGCTCTGGAGCTTGGCTTTTTCCTCCTGCCACGGCCCTTAGACAGCAGGAGGTGCTCCGGTGACGTCAACGAGCACTCAAAGACGGGCGGGAAAAACGGTTTGTACCTGGTCCAGGTAACATAGTCCTCCATAAGCTCTTTGATGTGAAACAACGTGTGCCGAACATACTTAATAGCAGCCGACACACAATTGTTAGCTGACAGTGCAAATACAGCAACAAATAACACAAGAACAATAACAAATGCACGAGAAAGCAGAGAAGCGACAGCAAAGCCGAACACAGGCGCCATCGTGACAGGAAGTGTCAAGGAATAAACATCGTACATACATTCAGGACAAAAACGTCAGGGTTAAGTTAGGAAAACAAAATGCTACAAACAGTGACAGTGCACGTGGTTAATATGTTAATCGTCACACACATCTTGCAATAGTCAAACCCTGGTCCCCAAAGTCCTGTGTCTTTTTGTACCAACAAAACTGATTTGGGCTTTAGTGTATTACTCAAAGGCAATTTAGCACGTTATAGGAGGAGCCAGGACTCGATCCAGGATCAGGTCTTTATTTTTCTAGGTTTGCTGGATCCTACAACAATAAACACACAGGCAGTCAAACGTGGTAAAGTGTGATTAAATAGCTGAGCAGAAATGAACTGTAACAGGTTGAAGAGAGAAAGTCATGTGAAGTTCTCTTAGTTCATCAACTGTATCTGAATTGTTAAACAAATGTGTTCAGTTTGGAAACTGACTTCAGCTTGCTGTCCCCATGCTATTTATATTTGAGACAAGGGGATGTGTATCATCGCCTGAAACTAGTTCCGTCATCTCAAACTTTTGTGTTTTCACACTTAGGTCAGCAGCAACCTGACCAGAGTGTACAAACAGGAAGAAGAGTAGCACAACCTAATTATTTCATCCCCCGGTCTTTGTCAGTGGTTCGTTCCTACCTCCTCATGCCACATGTCACAAGTGTCCTTCAGAAATACACTAAACCTATAGTTAGTTTCTCCCAATGGGTTTGGGGGGAGCTGTTATAAGGTAGGCCAACTCGTTTATCTTAGTTCTTAAAGGAAAATATTATGGAGAGTTGTCACACTGCATCTGACAAAACATTACTTTTATATTTTTTCCATGACTTAGACTTTCTATTTTTCTTGTACCTCACTTGTAAGTCACTTTGGACAAAGTGTCTCCCTTGGTAATAATTTTAATAACACAGTGACGAATAACAATTTTTTTGAGTAACAAACCAAACATGGACAGCTACCCCCTTTCAGGCCTAGTGTTTGCCTGGTGAAAGACACAACAACAAATGATGCTCACTCAAGTGTCTGGGAAACTTGAGTGAGCACCTGCTGACGATTCCCAATCTAGTTTTTGCAAATGTAGTTGTATAGATAATGGAACGGGGCATCAGGACTTAGCCTATTTTATACTTTTTTTTCTCGACCACTCTGCCACATATTAATGTTATTACACACACAACAAACAGCACATCACTTCTTCTATTGCAGGTCCAGCAGTGTAGACTGTGTTTTCTCAGCAGTGATGCATGTTTACGTGAAGATTGCAGTGAGTGAAGACTATAAACTGATCTCGCTCTGTGGTGACTTCACAGGTTACATGTGCATCCATCACATCACAAACACACCAACACAAACCCAGAGACCCACTCACCCACAGGTAAATTCCTAGGCCTTTCCAGGCCAGATGTGAACTCCAACATGTTCTGGGTCTACTACAGTGTCTCATACCAGCTGTCTATGCCTTGAAGACCTTCAATGGGAGGCGCCCAGGAGACCTTCTTGCTTGAAGCACCTCAACTGGCTTCCTTCAACATGAAGCAGCGACTTTACTCCGAGCTCCCTTCGGATGTTAGAACTCCTTACCCTATCTCTAAGACTCAGCCCGGCCACTTCACAGGAAACGCGTTTGTGCCATTTGCAATCGTAATCTTTCCGTCATAGCCCAAAGCTCATGACCATAGGTGAGGGTTGGAACATAGACTGACTGGTAAATTGAAGATGCAAGCCAGGCAGCAGGCAAGGCAGGGAGTCTAGACATGTTGATCCAAGGCTTTTTCATTCCTTTTTCTTGTTTTTTAATCCTTTTTGAAATGTGCAGTAAGTCATCTCTGCAAGGTTTGTCCCACTGAACCTCCCAAACCTTCAAACAACTTTTGTAATCAATATACAGTGTATGCTGCATTATGTTCTATTGCCAGTGTGCTCAGCCTGACCACAGAGTCAGCCGGAAAAAAGGCAGGTTGTTAGTTCCCATGTGACACCTTCATTAACTAAAACCACCTACTGTCATCTCTCTGGTGTTCAGTCTCACAGTTTCATCCTGGTTTTACTCGTGTGCTTACTGGTGACAGAGGAAAGTCGTCTTAAGAGTATGATTTTCCATTGTTTGTAGAATTGCGTGAGAATCGATATGAGTGACATAGTTCATGTGTGCAGACCTGTTTAATTGTCTCTGAAGTGACACAGGAAACTAAGAGGAGCAGCTATGGGCTCAACAGCAGCAGCAAGTAGATGTGTTTTCTACGTTATCACTCTGTCAGGTACTGTATCATTTGCAGCATTGAAATTTAGTATTAAAATCAGACTCATGGTATTAGTGGACATTTTGGCTATAGAGACAGGTTTTCATGACAGCGGAGCTTCCGGGTACTGGCAGGCTGAGAGCCTCACACTTTTTCACACATGCAAAATCTTTCTCTCTTCCTTTACTACTTTTCTTATTTCATTTTCAGTGTATAATTAATGCTTATTTTCTTTTGGTTAATTCTTCTTCAATCAATGAAAATTTCCATGAGTTCCAGCATTTATGAAGCATGTTACTGAATAGTCCTTTGTTTCTGTTGCAACTTTTATGTTTTTATGAGAGGGGTTTTCAAATGACTGTGACCCAGAGACCACTATTCTGACTTAGAACCACCTCAATGGGCACTGTTGGGGGGTGTGAAGCACAGGCTACCAAGAACACTCTGTATGGACCCTCTGTAACATCTCCAATGACCACCAGGGGGTGATTACTGATGAAACAAGATTTATATTTGCTTTTCTACTATATCAGGTTAATTTAATTTGACTGTATCATAGAACAGCCTCTTCATTATTAAATACCCATGGTCTTAAGAGAAGTAAACTTTTTTGTAATTGAACGTGCATTTACAATTCTGCAGTACATTGTGGTTTTCACACCTCAGCAGCAGCAACCTGATCAAAGAGCGAAAAGAAACTAACCAGCATTGATACAGACATGTTTTTCCTTTATGCCTGTAAAACCACATTAAAGTGCACATAGAGACTAACCATCAGGTGTATAGTGTCTTGCACTCTTCATTTGAAAAAAATACACTTAAACTTACAAATGATCAGTCGAGGTGGCAAACAGGCACAATTTGGTAAACGGGAGGTTAAACACATGTCCACAGGGAATGAGAAGAACTTGGGAATTTGACAAAGAGCAAGTGGAACAGGTTAGTTTAAATAGTGCTTATGCCGGATGCCCTTCCTGACGCAACCCTCCCCAATTTCTACGGGTGTTGGACCAGCACTGCACAGCTGGGGATGGGAGTGGGCTGTTAGGGGTTCAGTTTGTTACAATTCCCTGCTCTGCATTTCTTCATGTTTTTCACACCTAACTCAGCAGCAACTTCACAAAGTGAGCAGAGAGGAAACTAACCAAGAAAAACACACAGTCTGATGATTTATCTTCTTCCTCTTTCCCTGGTTAGTAAACCTGTAGTAAAGCTCATTTCATCACTTCATTGCACTTTCAGACTGAGTGTTGTCCTGCATCAGCGCACAAAAAAGAGAAACTAAAATCAGCAGGTTTGCATCATCCACTTTCCTTTTGCTCTGGAAATCGATATCTGCTCAAACATTTAAATTGGGATTTTGCTAAGCATGTTGCTTTACACAGCTTTACACATAATTTAATGCTGAAATAACCTAATGAAATTCATAAAGATTCTTTTAACAGGAGTTAGATGTCTCTAAAAGAGATAAACATGAAAAAGTGAGTGTGTTTTATGCACAGCTACAATCCTGCTTGGTCCCAGTAGATTTTCCTGTTTGATCAACTAGAAACAATCATAAATACTGTCACCAATCATCAGAAGGTAGAATAGTAAAAATGCCTTGATAAAAATACTGTATAGTGAGATTTTTGTTTTAGTTCAGCTTTGGTTAGATTGAGTTGTAAGCAGCAACTTTTATTGTCAATGACAGAGAAATACTCTAACTGAGGTCATTGTGATTGTGGTTTCTGCTGTTCTCTGTGTTACAGTGATACAGGGTCAGAATGACTGGGGAGTGACTTACAATTCTACTCAGATCTGTGGGATAAAAGGATCAACAGTGGACATAACCTGCACCTACACATACCCATCCAGAATAAATGGAAGAAGTACAACAGTTCAAACGACATCATGGTTTACTAAATGGAAAGACAATGCACCTGTAGATCTGAGAACAGATATTACTGTCCTGACAACGTCTGTACTCTGAGAATAAGAGACGTGAGACAGAGAGACTCAGCTGTTTACAAGTTCAGGTTCATAACAAACCAACCAGGAGGACGTTATACTGGTGAACCTGGAGTCACTTTGTCTGTCACAGGTAAGAATTTATTAAAAACTCTAATTTAATTCCAAATGTTTAACATATTGCAAGTACTGGGGTAAACTTGTGCACATTTTCATGAACCTTGTGTTTATTACATACTCAGATCTCCAGGTGCAGGTGATCACATCAAGGTTTTCTTCATGGGCAGATGTGATGTGTGGCAGCTGTTTATCTGATCGTCTTTCATACATCTGGTACAAGAATGGACAGAAGATTCAGAGACGGTCAACATCTTCTTATGCAGATTACTTTAGTTCTGCTGACAGCATTTCCTGTGCTGTAAAAGGACATGAGAAGTTCCCCTCTCCTTCAGTGTGTGAGTTTACTAAAACTTTATCACCATCTTGTAGACGTTTAATCTTACTGAACCTTAACTACAGGCAACTAAGTGGCATTTGGCAATTCACTGTGTGGAGTTTGGAGGAAGGCAACATTAGTTTATTGTTCTTCTCTGTCACCACAAAGGAATATATCTGTAAAATAAGCTGCACAATTTGAACAGAAATGTGTGGCATCACAAAACCTTTGAACAAATCAGCTCCACCATCATTAGAGTCAGATGATTGACAGAGGATAGATAAGACCTAACTCATCTGATGTTTCCAAATACTGAGAAACTACAGGTCATTAGTGTCACAAGATCAAAGGCCTTTGTTGAAGTAATGATGTAAAACAATGTCTGTCATCACTTACACACATTGTTTTATGCTTTAATGCTGTTACATTAACTCTTAGAGGCCATCAGATGGTTTAGCAATTCTCAAATGCAGTGAACCAGAATCATTTGCGTCCTCTCCTGTCTTCAGAGCTGCTGAACATTTGGACAGTTTATGTTCATGTTGTCTGTTATGTTAATGTGATATATTTTTCGTCTTTATGATCACAAACATAAAAATATGCATAGAAATTGATTCAGTGTTGACAAAGTAGTTTGAAAATGTTTTTTTTTCCTTTCAGGTGTCTTTGGTCAAAGCTGCAACAGAGTGATTTACACTGACAGAAGTCTCTGGACTGTCAAAGGTTCATCAGTGAACATTTCATGTACTTACAATGGTTATAATCATGTTACATCTAAATTCTGGTTCAGTCCTGAACGTAGTCATCAGTGGCAGAATCTCTCACAGCCTGAGGATCTTAGTAAAGACTCCCAGTATTCAGGTCGTGTTCAGGTCTTTGAGACAGAGACAGGACGCTCCACTCTGAGAATCACTGACCTGAGAGAGACAGATTCAGCCCAGTATCACTTCAAATTCATAACACAGAGCTTTGAATGGAGGAGCAGTTTACCTGGAACAACTCTGACTGTCACAGGTAATAACAAAGACACCAAACAAAGTAAAATGTAAAAAAAATTAGTTTACAGCTGAAGAAGATTAATAGTTACTATAATAAGTTATAAGATTGATTTTCTCCACAGACACTGTTGATGTTGTATTCATTTACTTCAAGTTACCTGTAGCATTTTTACCCAGTTTTTCTGGAAAGTGATTAAACGTTCTTCCTCCTCTATTACTGTACATCCAGTTCTGCAGGTGCAGGTGATCAGATCAACAGTCCACCAGTTTTACACCGAGGCTGAGCTGAAGTGTCTCAGCAGTAAGAGTCCAACTGGTCGTCTTACATTTGTTTGGTTTAACAATGGACAGAAAATCAACAAGATGGAAACTGCATCTTATAAAGGCCAGTTTAATCCTGGAGACCACATCTCCTGTGCTTTAAAGGAACATGAGGATTGTCCTTCTCCTCCAGTGTGTGAGTTTACTTCTTTATATTTCTAAACTAATCTTCTTTTCCTTTCGGCTGCTCCCTTTCAGGGGTCGCCACAGCGAATCATGTGCCTCCATCTAACTCTATCCTCTGCATCCTCTTCACTCACACCAACTAACTTCATGTCCTCCCTCACTACATCCATAAATCTCCTCTTTGGTCTTCCTCTAGACCTCCTGCCTGGCAGCTCCAACCTCAGCATCCTTCTACCGATATATTCACAGTTTCTCCTCTGAACATGTCCAAACCACCTCAATCTGGCCTCTCTGACTTTATCTCCAAAACATCTAACATGAGCTGTCCCTCTGATGTACTCATTCCTGATCCTGTCCATCCTCGTCACTCCCAAAGAGAACCTCAACATCTTAAGCTCTGCTACCTCCAGCTCTGCCTCCTGTCTTTTCTTCAGTGCCACTGTCTCTAAGCCGAACAACATTGCTGGTCTCACCACCGTCTTGAACACCTTTCCTTTCATTCTCGCTGATACTCTTTTATCACACAACACACCTGACACTTTTCTCCACCTGTTCCAACCTGCCTGCACTCGCCTCTTCACCTCTTTTCCACACTCACCGTTGCTCTGAACCGTTGACCCTAAGTACTTAAAGTCCTGCACCTTCTTCACCTCTGCTCCCTGTAACCTCACCGTTCCACCTGGGTCCCTCTCATTCACACACATGTATTCTGTCTTACTGCAGCTTCATTCCTCTGTTTTCCAGAGCAGACCTCCACCTCTCTAGATTTTCCTCCACCTGCTCCCTGCTCTCACTACAAATAACAATGTCATCTGCAAACATCATAGTCCAGGGAGATTCTTGTCTAACCTCATCTGTCAGTCTGTCCATCACCAGAGCAAACAAGAAGGGGCTCAAAGCCGATCCTTGATGCAGACCCACCTCCACCTTAAACTCCTCTGTCACACCTACAGCACACCTCACCACTGTCTTACAGCTCTCATACATGTCCTGCACCACTCTAACATACTTCTCTACCACTCCAGACGTCCTCATACAATACCACAGCTCCTCTCTCGGCACCCTGTCATACGCTTTCTCTAAATCTACGAAGACACAATGCAACTCCCTCTGACCTTCTCTGTACTTCTCCATGAGCGTCCTCAAAGCAAATACTGCATCTGCTGTACTCTTTCTAGGCATGAAACCATATTGCTGCTCACAAATGTTCACCTCTGCCCTTAGCCGAGCTTCCACTACTCTTTCCCACAACTTCATTGTGTGACTCATCAGCTTTATTCCTCTGTAGTTGCCACAGCTCTGCACATCTCCCTTGTTCTTAAAAATTGGTACCAGTACACTTTTCCTCCAGTCCTCTGGCATCCTCTCACTCTCCAAGATCTTGTTAAACAAACTATTCAGAAACTCTACTGCCACCTCTCCTAGACACTTCCATACCTCCACAGGTTTGTCATCAGGACCAACTGCCTTTCCACTCTTCATCCTCTTCAACGTCCTCCTCACTTCACTCTTACTAATCTTTGCTACTTCCTGCTCCACACCAGTCACCTCTTCTACTCTTCGTTCCCTTTCATTTTCCTCGTTCATCAACTCTTCAAAGTTCTCCTTCCATCTTCCCATCACACTCCTGGCACCTGTCAATACATTTCCATCCTTATCTTTAATCACACTAACCTGCTGCACATCCTTTCCATCTCTATCTCTTTGTCTGGCCGACCTGTACAAATGCACCTCTCCCTCTTTAGTGTCCAACCTAGCATACAAGTCCTCATATGCTCTTTGTTTGGCCTTTGCCACCTCTATCTTCACCTTACGCTGTATCTCCCTGTACTCCTGTCTACTCTCTTCAGTCCTCTCAGTGTCCCACTTCTTCTTAGCTAACCTCTTTCTCTGTATACACTCCTGAACTTCCTCGTTCCACCACCAAGTCTCCTTGTCCGCTTTCCTCTTTCCAGATGACACACCGAGTACCCTCCTACCTGTCTCCCTGATCAAATTAGCTGTAGTAGTCCAGTCATCTGGAAGCACCTCCAAACCACCCAGAGTCTGTCTCAGCTCCTCCCTGAAAACTAAACGACATTCTTCCTTTTTCAACTTCCACAGCTTCGTCCTCTGCTCTGCCTTAGTCCTCCTTATCTTCCTCACCACCAGCATCATTTTACACACCACCATCCTGTGTTGTCTGGCTACACTCTCCCCTACCAATCTTTACAGTCACTGATCTCTTTCAGATTACAACGTCTACACAAGATGTAGTCTACCTGAGTGCTTCTCCCTCCGCTCTTGTACGTCACCCTATGTTCCTGCCTCTTCTGAAAGAAAGTGTTCACTACAGCCATTTCCATCCTCTTTGCAAAGTCAACCACCATCTGACCTTCTGCGTTCCTGTCCTGAACACCAAACCTGCCCATAACAGTCTCATCACCTCTGTTCCCTTCACCTACATGCCCATTGAAATCTGCACCAATGACCACTCTCTCACCTCTGTGGATGCTCTGCATCACTTCATCTAACTCACTCCAGAATTTCTTCTTCTCTTC
The DNA here is from genome assembly GCF_033026475.1 of Channa argus. Classification (NCBI taxonomy): domain Eukaryota; kingdom Metazoa; phylum Chordata; class Actinopteri; order Anabantiformes; family Channidae; genus Channa; species Channa argus. The sequence continues at coordinate 4,101,270 of NC_090199.1, forward strand.
TAACTCACATCCTACCTGTGGGGCATAACCACTCACAACATTGAACATCACCCCTTCAACTTCCAGCTTCAGACTCATCAACCTGTCTGATACTCTTTTCACCTCTAGAACATTCCTCACAAAATCCTCTTTCAATATAACTCCTACTCCATTTCTCTTCCTATCTGACCCATGGTAAAACAACTTAAACCCTGCTCCTAAGCTTCTAGCCTTGCTACCTTTCCACCTGGTCTCCTGGACACACAGTATGTCCACCTTCCTTCTCTGCATCATGTCGATCAACTCCCTAGCCTTCCCTGTCATAGTACCAACATTCAAAGTCCCTACTGTCAGTCCTACATTCTTAGCTTTCCTCTTCTCTCTCTGCCTACGAACACACCTTCCTCCTCTTCTTCTTCGTCTTCGACCAACAGTAGTCCAATTTCCACCGGTACCCTGTAGGTCAACAGCACCGGTGGCGGTCGTTGTTAACCCGGGCCCCGACCGATCCGGTATGGAAGTCTTTGTCACGATTCGCATGTTTGATTTGGCATGTGTTTTACGTCGGATGCCCTTCCTGCCACAACCCTCTGCATTTATCCAGACTTGGGACTGGCACAAGAAGACACTGGCTTGTGCCCCCTTGCGGTTGCATTCTATATTTCTAACCTAATGTCTAGTTGTAATTCAAAGTAACATAGCAGCAAAATTTTTTTTAATACGGAATTTTTTACATTTAAAGTTAAATATTTTCTTTGTATGTTTAGTCAGATATTTAAAATGTGTGTAAATTATTGAGCCATGAATCAATGTCTTCTAAACAGTTTTAAAAAAAGTTGATTTTTCCTCCTCCAGATGCTCCAAAGCTTCCCTCTGTGTCAGTGAGTCCCTCTGCTGAGATAGTGGAGGGTAGTTCAGTGACTCTGACCTGTAGCAGTGATGCTAACCCAGCAGCTAATTATACCTGGTACAAGAAGAATGGAAATCCAGACCTTCAACTTATTAGTAGACAACAACTTGTCTTCAGCTCCATCCTGTCCTCTGATGCAGGACAGTATTACTGTACAGCTGAGAACAAGCTGGGGAGGAACAGATCTGAGTATAAGTTTGTTAATGTGGAATGTGAGTGAAACAGTTTATTTGAAAATCATCCTACAGTTGATGAATGTGGATTTGAAATCTTAAGTTATAAAAAAGCAGGAAACTAACATGATCTGGCATCACATTCACTTCCTGCCTTGGACTTTTATTTTGTACCCCTTTTCTTCCCTTCCTGTTCCAAGTTCAGTTTTCCACTTTTGCCAATCATCAATGTTCACAATGGTTTTCAACTGTTCCTCTGCCTTTTTAAACCCAGCTCTCCCTTTAGTTCTTGGTCAGATAATTTTCTTAGTTCATGCCACACCCTGTCTCTGAGTTATCCCTGTCTCTGAGTTATCCCTGTCTCATGGTTTTTGGACTCCTGAGTCTTGTTTGTATGTTGTCTGTATCTTGGTCTGAGGTTTCGTTGTTTTTTTGTTGTCTTTCTTATGGTAGCACTGTTATTGTTGTTTGCTAAATGTCACTGGTTGTTTCTCATAGCTTTGTTTTCCATACATTCATTTTCTAGATAATTCCTTAGTTCCTGTCCTGTTTTCTCTTACTCGCCCCACTTATCTTTCCCTGTCTAGTACTCACTTCTCCCCTGGTTTATGTTTCTGTAATAATTAGTATTTTAGTCTTAGCCCAAGTCTGCGTTTGTCTTCCAGTGATTTTTAGTTTTTATACCCCGTGTTCTCTGATGTAGTTTAGTTTTCATGCCCCCCTTTCCTTTGGTTTGTCCCCCTTCTCTACCCCATCTCAGTTTCTGTATAGGTCTGCAGGTCTGTGAGCTGTCTTATTCATTAGCCCCGGTTCTGTTATATGTTGTTTTCAGATTTTGGTATTTTTGTCTCTTGTTTAATTCCCTGGTTTATGTGCTTAGTTTGTGTTTTTACTTAAACTGTTATTTGGCCCAACTTCTGTTTAGATTTTATTCCTCGCTTGTTTCTCTACAAATAAAACCTCTTACATTCCACATCCCTCTCACAGTGTTGCGTCTTGGGTCCTCATACAAAACTCTGAAAGGAAACAATATATCTGATCATTTCTGTTTTCTTTAGCTCTGCCTGCTGTCAGTCATAAAACCAGATCTAAACTTTATATTTATCCACACAGCTTTGACTTTATAATATACAAATACACAAGAATACAAAATTTGTAAAGATTCTCCAATGTGTCATTGAGTCTCTCTGATCATCATCCTGACCCTGATAATATGTATAAATGTTTTCTCCTCCAGATCCTCCACAGCTTCCCTCTCTGTCAGTGAGTCCCTCTGCTGAGATAGTGGAGGGTAGTTCAGTGAATCTGACCTGTAGCAGTGATGCTAACCCAGCAGCTAATTATACCTGGTATAAGGAGAATGAAAACTCACCAAAAGCTTCAGGACAGATCCTCACCATTACTGACTTCAGACCTGAACACAGTGGGAATTATTACTGTGAAGCTCAGAACACAAGAGGACGTCAGTTCAACATCTTTCATCTGAAATCTGTGCCAGGTAAACAATAGTCTGTGGTCTTTGCACACACAGGTTCATATTTACTGCCTTAATGCATTCACTACCCCTTCACTCTAAGTATCACAGTTAAATGCATAAACCCAACCCCCTACTCTTAACCTAAACCCATATCTAACCCTAAATAAGTCTTAAGTCTCAAACAGACCTTCAAACTTGGTTTATCAGCTCCTGTTAAAACACATTTTCTTTCTTTTGGTTTATACTTCCAGCAAATATCAGGCTGACCCTGCTGGTCTCGCTGCTGATTCTTCTCTTTGTCCTGAGCCTGTTTACAAGGTAAAAGGTTACAATTCCATCAGTTTTCTTCAGATTTTCTTTATTCACAAAGTGATGAATTTCATTGGGTTTAACATTGTATTGTGGTTGTAGCTGGTATTGTTGGATTCAATTAAGGATAAAGAAAAAACTGAGCAGCAACACTGAACCAAATAGAAGCACAGAGATGAAAGAGGTGAGAGGATCTGTTGACTAAATGTTTCCAATAACATATTATGATTCCTAAGTTTTTCCAAAATTATGTGAGTGATGTCATTAAATCCATGTGCAGGTCAGTTTAGTCATGTCTTTTCATCTCTCCCCATCAGTCAGACTCTGGTCTTGATTATGAGAACATCTCAGCCTTCAGGTCGGTCACTGCAGCACAGACAGACGACACAGAGGAGCAGGTAAAGTCCAGTTAGAGAAGTAAGAGCTTCCTGCCTGGAAGAAACTGGCTTCACCCTAACTTGTAGTTATGACACGTACATCATCCATTAGATTTTTCTTTAAATGCTGTTCATCCAGAGGCAGCAATGAGCTAAATCAGGGGTGGCCAACCAGTCAGAGACTAAGAGCCACATTTTTTACTGTGTTACCGCAAAAAGCCACATCATGGGCACACATGAACATCACCCCCTCCCAACCTCACACACACACAGACCTCTGCTCAGCCAGATTTATTGTAAAAGTCACACACCAACATGATGACAGAAATTGACTCCTACAGTACTAAGACCACAGGCCAGTAATTTTTAACAATGAATATTGTGTGCACTGTCTCACAAACTCACACAAACTCAGTTCAACCAAGCCCACAAACAAAAATATAATAATTCACAATAGCATGTTTCTTTTACTATGCATGTTGCTTAGTGGGACTTCCTTGCCTTGCACCAGGTCAGGCAGCATTTTTCAATTACCCTGCAGGGTCAGGTTCACTCTGTCCAAGTGACACAGGATGTCGACCAAAACAGCCAGATCCATAATCCACTCGAGGTCCAAGAGCTCGGGATAGTCCTTGTCATGAACAGTTTCACGGCATCCAAAAGCTCAAAGAAGCGAGAGAGTACGCAGCCTTTTGACAGCCACCTCACAGTGCAGTGCAGCGGCAGGTCACCTGGAAGCCCTTGGTCCAGCTCAGCGATGAGATTCTTGAATTGCCTGTGGTTAAGCGCATGTTTGCGGATGTAGTTTACGATTTCCATCACAGGCTTCATGACGTTTTCTAAATTCAATGATTTAGACACGAGTTGCTCCATGTGGATGATGCAGTAGAAATTCCAAAACTCTGGAAAAGTTTGGTCGGCTTCGCAGAGCCCCACAAGCCCGTTCACAGATCTGATCATGGCTGGCGCTCCATCCGTGGCTATTGCAGTTAGTTTCGGTTTGGGCAGATTTGCAAATGCACAAAATTTCGCAATTGCAGCCATCATTGTTTCTTTCACATCTATCCCACGGGTCCTGTCTTTTAATGGTACAATATCAAGGAGTTCTTCTTACATCACACAATCGTTTGACACAGAGCGTGCAAATATTGCCAACTGAGGCTTATTATGTATGTCACAACTCTCATCCAATGCGACACTAAAATACTCACATGCTTGAAGGTCAGAGTGCAACTGTGGTTCAATTGCCGTGTTAATGTCCGATATTCTGTGTTCAACAGTGTGGCGGGACAGTTGAATGTCTGATACAATTTGTTTTAGTTTGTCGTTTTCAGGAGACAAGATTTCAACAATGTCACTGAGGCATTTTTTAACGAACTCCCCCTGATTGTGTGGCTTTTTAGCCCGCGGAACGTTCCAAGCCAGTGGATACGATGCAATCGTTACTGTCTCTGAGTGCTTCGTAAATTTTGGGAAAAAACTGTATCTGCTTTTCTGCCTGACTTTTCCAACTGACCAACTTGTTTTTGCGAAGTTCAGTCCCTTTTGGAAATTCCTGGTTGATGTTAGCATGGAGTGAGCTGAAGTGGTGCTGAAGATTTGAAGCTTTGAAATGCGCTAATGACGCCTGACGTTCAACAAAAAAATATAAAACTCTCCCACTCTGTTAAAAACGTCCTGTGTTAATCTTCATATTTTTGTTTTGCTGTGCATTTTTTTCTGCCATTTTGAGAGCGAACTTGACAAAAATTGTTCACTCAAATGATCCTGCACCTACTGGGAAACTTTACGGTATTTTCATCTCACGAACATGCGCATTTGACGAAAATACCGTAATGAACTCAAGCGAAGCGAACACGCACATTAAAAAAAACAAAAACAAAACACAAACACAAACTTTGATATGTATGCAAGAGCCGCATGAAACCAGGCAAAGAGCCGTGCGTAGGCCAGGCCTGAGCTAAATAGTTGAACAGTTGAGTATGTGACCTCATCCTTCTGAAATCCTCTACCATGTCCTATCTTCGTACTGTGTTCATGTGCAGACAGCACTTATTGCACCAGTCCCTGAAGGCCTCCAGAAGGTCCCTGTACTCTTGTTCCTAAACACTCCAGAAACATGCAACAATAGCTGTATCATCATATTACTTTTGTATGTCACAGGACTCAAATCTGTGTTCAAAGTCCACTATGCAAAGTGTGAATAGGAAAGGTGCTAAAACAGTCCTCTGTGGAGCAGCGGTGCTGCTCCTGACCATAGCAGAGACACAGCTCCCGAGTGTGACATACTGAGTTTACGCTGTCCGTTCTCCTGATGAGGCTAAATGGTGTGAAATGCACTTGAAAAGTTAAAACAAAAGGAAGCTGACATAACATCCCAGCTACTCCAGATAACTGTAGGCCCAGTGCAGCAAACGTATCCTCCACTCCAATGTGATCTGTGTATGCACCACAGTGACCTCTGACCTCAGAAAATGGACTACTAGGAACTCCAGTGTCATATGTGATGTTTAGGCCACCTGTGAGTAATCATTTAACTCAGACTGGCACCCTATTGGGCAGCGGTACAAGACAAGATGTTTTCCATTGCACCGGAACTGTATATGTTCAAAGACTCATGTTGAGAATCCACTGGAGAGGCTCCACTAATTGGGTTACAGTCTTTGAGGAGTCTCAGTCTGGAATCTCTGCATCTTTGCCAGCAGGTTTCCCTGTACTCAGCTTTCAGAGTTTTGGCCTTACCTCATCTACTGTAAAAGACAGTAGTGGTTGACCATGAGTGATGGATGTTATAGTTGCAGAGGAGGGGAAGGAGGAGAAAAGATGAGTGGGGAGGGAGAGGGGCTGCATGAGCAGGGGCAGTAGGTGCTACAAGAGGGGGAATGAGTGCTTGGGGAAGGATGGATTCTAAACCCCAATCAAACCTGTTAAAGAACAGGTTGAAACAGTTTCTGTCCACGTTATCATCCAAGACCTGACTTTACTTTTTTGAATAGTGATGTTTCTCATTTACTCACACACATCTATGATGTCACTCTGCTGCAGCTTACCTTCGACCTTCTTTTTGTCATAGAAGATCATAGACTTATACTGTGTGTTTATGCAGAGTTTGTTCTACTGCAGATGTGTAGGATTAACAATCTTTTCAGTTTCTTTAATTTGAACCAATGAATCGTAGATAAATTATCCTGATTAGGTTCTTGGTTTCCATATTGTATGTCTCATCTTTTCATCCCTCCTCAACAGTCCGACTCCTACAATATTTATGCGAACATCTCTGAGGTCAATCGCTGCAGCACAGACTGAAGACACATGGCAGCAGGAAGACTTAAGGTCAGAACTTTATGCACAGAAGAAACAGGCCAAACTCTAATTTATAGAGATCCTACAAATCCAGTCCCTCACTTGTTTTTGATCTGGTTTTCTTTAGATGCTGTTTAACCAGTGGTAGGAACGAGCTGATTGAGAAAGAAAGTAGAACAACATGGAAGTAACATGGGAGAGGATATAGAGGATGTGGACACATTTAATTTCAAAGTAAAAGCGTTTTTTTTTTTCAGTTAAGTTATATTACTGTTCATGTAAATAAAAATATTGAGGCTTTACAAATCCATATTTATAGTTATCACACCTGTCTAATTTCAGAATATACTCTTAAAACTAAAGTATCAACATCCACAATGTAAAATTTCAATATATAATTTCATCAAAATTAGACCAATGCTGCTTTTTAGTTGCAAGACACCTGCACCTGCAGAAGTAATAAAAACTAATAGAATTTAAATATGTACATTTGTCTTTGTCAGTTTTTTTCACTGAATAAAACCTGTCTCAGTGTAATTTATCATTTTGTTATGAGAAGACGCGCAGTCAAACTTTGTATTGATCAGGAATTTTTGCTGTGAGTTCATCTTTAAACACAAACAAAGTTTCACTGATGCTGAAGCTTTTACAGAATAAAAGCTCAGTACTTATACTTTGTGCAACAATGAGATTTTTTTCCATTTGTCATCAGTGTTGATCAAAAACTATTCACAGCTCCTCATCAGGCTCTATTGTGTCCCACAAACTAAATGTTCGAGGAATTGAACTTAAAATATAAGTAGCTTTAATAAGTAAAAATGAAAAAAAAGCACTAAATCATCATGTTCTGTTGGAGGATGGTAAAATATAATTTCCTTGTCCTCTAGTGGTTGCAGGTTTTGGCCTCATCATTCTGTTCTCTAAAGGGTTAGTTCACATCAAATACAACAACTTGATTCACTCAGTCATCTGTGAGTGAACTTTAATGCTAAATCTACTTTTCATGTTTTCCATTTAAAGAATTGAAAATAAACACTCTGCCAACACATCACACATCAGTACAGTTAATATTATTGGTGTGAAGCAAGTTTTCAGTTACCTTGCAGTTAAAGTATCAACGGATGCATCAAACTGTCACATCTGCAGAGATGCAATAAGACAGGACAACAAGAAACCAAAAGAGAGACAGACAGAGTGAGGCACCTGATGAAGATCCATATCCAACCCCCATCTGAAATGTGGCATCGACATCAGGAGAGGAGAGAGGCCCCAGGATGGAAGAAATAAATAAAATAAAGTGTTTGAAATATCTGACTGTGTTCCTGCAGTTTTTATTAGTCTGCAAAAAAGCAGAACTTCATGAAAGTTATTTAGAGCTTAAACAAAAGTTAGAGAATCATGAACAGAACATTCAGCTCCTCTCACTCTTTTTTACATTGCTAATGCCAACGTTTAGTGTTTGCTGTCATTTTGCGCATCGTGCATATTAATGATGTCAAGAAGAAGGAAGTCTGCTCTATTTTAACATCCTGATTTCTGTCTTCTGCCTATTGGTGACAGAGGAAAAGCATCTTTAGAGATGTCTGCTTCCAGTATACAGTACGTATAAGTATTTAGTGTTTGATGCACTTTCTGTAGATGTTTATCTGCTAATATGTTTCCTTTTATCTCATTTATCACACACGGATCAGAGGACAGTTATACATTTTTCTTTGGACAGAAACCAAAATGCAGAAACGTAGACAGATGCTGTAAAGTCTCTTAAATAATAATAAAAATACCAAAACTTTACAGCTGATAAGTCCAAAAGGAAAAAAAGACATATCAGGAAGCAAGGAAGGGTTCAGAAATTAAAGATAAAACAAAATGAGTAAAAACAGCAGGTGAGACATATGTCCACAATGAATGTGAAAAACCTGACAATAATAAAAATCTATTTAAATCCAGAAGGTTCAGATGTGATACAGGGACGTCAGGTTGTCTTGGTTCATTAATTATATTTAACACCATTTTTTCTCAGGTGCTGAGACCGACGTAATAAAGTAAAGTCTCTTTCTGAGCACAGCAGAAATTCATCTCTTGCAAATGTGTGAACATTTTTAAATTTCTTTCACACATCATTTTACATTTTTTCAAGGCAATTACCACATCAAAGGTGCAAAAGATACTGGAACAACCGTGACAAACCAAAAGAAAATGTCCCTTCACAGATATTAGACATTACTTTAATTCTTCAGTGATCAGTTTTATCTTCTTAAAACGTTGCCACCTGTGTTGCTAATGTAAGTATGGATCAAAGACACCAACGGCAAATAATTAAACTGAGTTACAACAGTACTGTAAGGGGCTGGTTTTGAGACAGGACCAAACGAGGCGCTAGACACAACAACTCAGTTAAATAAGTTTATTTTAAAAGGAACATAGTTGGCAAAGTGGGATGAAGATGTAGTAAGCCCTCTGACTATGAGAGGACACACAGATGAGTAACTCAGCAATGACTTGTGGGGTATGGAGTCTTACTAAAGTGAGTTGGGAGTACTGGGGTCTTATGGGGAAGAGTGGAGTATGGTCCTGGCAGTGGAGCTAGATAGAGAAAACCCAACAAAGCCCCCTTGAAAAAAGCCCAAGGCAACTTTGGAAAACAACAACTTCCTAAGGTAAAATTTCAGCAGACAGTTTTTCAAGTAGACAAGCTGTTGTACCTAAAGGTAATGTCACTTATTTTCTGAGAGTAAAAGTATTTTGCCACAGGGTTAAACTATAAACTATAGACTTATGCTAGTCAGCTCGAGACCCTTGGGGTCGTGTGGTGTATGGAGCACAAGTGCTATCTCTTTGGCCTGCCATTTTTGGAAGTTTGCCTCCTGTTATAGCCTGCTAGCACCCAAGCTAACCCTGGGATCCACTGTCTAGTAGACACAGAGATGGAGTGAAGCATAGATGAATTCGAACACACAGTCTTAGAGAGCAGAGTACTGCTGGAGTGCCCCAAGTAGGAGGTGACGCACACCGACCTGATGGTGCCAGTTTGACCCAGACTACACACTGCTCCCTCGACTATGGGAGACACGAACTGCTGCCATTCACGCCGGCCAAGCTGCCACGGGCTGACCACCCTGGAGCCCTATCTCACTCAGGTCAATTTGGCTGCTCTCAACGAAAGATGGACTGCGAAGAAACAACTATTCATCTAGCCCTGGAGGACCCTGACTTGCAATTGCCTACTGACCTGTTCCCAGAAGATCTTTGGGAGCCCCGAGCCATCACTACTGTACTCAACCTATGTTTCCCACGGAATTTGGCCCTGAGAGAAGAGGTGCTGGGGGCACATTGATGCTGGGCTGATTCCTGGCACACGAAGGTCAGGGAAGCCAACTATAAGACTAAGGCAGAATACCTAGAGCTGTGGTCCCCCGACGTCAGCCAAGGAATGACCGCTGCAAGGTCCACTAATGCAAGGCCGGAGCATTTTGCCAGGGACTGCCTAGCCCCAAGCCCCCGCACCAGAGCTGAGCCACTATCAGAAAATGGATACGGGATGAGGCAGTGAGGGACCCCTCATCGCGCTCCCAACCACCCGTCCAAATAGATTGCCCCACAGTAGGACGTTACGGGCCACTATGGGACTGTACATAGACTGTGTCATTGCAGGTGGGCTTTGCAGGATCCACCATTTGCCTGTTGCAACGGGGGGTACTGCCAGGGATTCCTGGTCCTCTCCACAGGGACTGTGGAGTGAACTGCTCACAGTGACGGGAGATGGTGATAAAGACAACTGCATTGTTGGTTTGGACCTGCTGGCATGCTGGGGGGCATGTACTGAAGTCCCCCTGTGAGAGCCTCTCTATGAATTTGAAATTTTTGCAGGACACCTCCAGCTGAAAAAAAACCAACTCAAAGTAGTAAACTGCACAACATCATTAGCATTTGTGTTCATTGTCCAATTACAATTACTTTTAGTCATTTATCAGACGCTTTTATCCAAAGCTACTTACACATGAGGTACAAGGCAGGAAAACTTCAACTCAAGGAGAAAACAGCGAAGCAAATTGCCCTCAGAAAAGTGTTTACATTTCATGAGATGCAAGTTCGAGAAAGAGCAGAAAGGAAGTTTTTTTTATTATTAGATTTAAATGCATAGGAAGTTGTGTAAGAGTTCTGTTTTCAGCAGTTTTTTAATTGTGAGTGAGTTTGCTGAGCGGTGGAACGAGTTCCACCATCGTGGGATCATTGCGCTGAAGAGTTTTGCTTGGTGTCTTCTGTGCAGTACTGGGACCACCAGACGTTGTTCGTTGGCAGACCACAGTGCACGGTAAGGATTGTAGACTTGAATGAGTGAGTTGAGATAAGCAGGAGCTGTTGAGTTCATCACCCTGTACGCAAGAGACAGAGCTTTGAACCTGATGTGAGCAGCTACAGGAATGTGTAGAGATTTGAAGGTCTGACTGTAAAGTACAAGGACTTCGGTCTTGGAGAGGTTGAGCTGAAGATGTCTCTCTCATCCAGGCAGAGATGTCGGAGAGACAGGCAGAAAATGCGTGATGAGACAGTGGAGTCATCCGGAGGAAAGGACAGGAAGAGCTGTGTGTCATCAGCATAGCAGTGATAGGAAAGGCCATGGGAGTAGAGGATAAAACCCAGGGATGTTGTATAGACGGAAAAAAGAAGAGGACCAAGAACTGAACCCTACGGCACACTGGTAGAGAGTTTATGAGAGCTAAAACATGGCCCTGCTAGGATACCTTGAATGTTCATCCCGATAGGTAAAACTAAAGCCAGGCTAGAGCTGATCCAGAGATGTTCAAAATGGTAGTTCACAGTGTCAAAGGCTGCGGATAGGTCGATTAGGGTCAAGACAGAAGACTAACCTGCAGCTTTCGCAACTAGAAGAGATTCCAAGACAGTCAGGAGGGCTGTTTCCGTGGAGTGACCCCTCTTGAAGCCAGACTGGTTGACAAGAAGACATTGTTCTTGGAAAGAAAGTCTGAGAGTTGATTGAAGGCTGCTTGTTCCATGTTCTTGGCCAGAAATGGAAGAAGAGAGACAGGTCAGTAATTCTCCACAAGGGATAAAGAGAAGGCTTTTTGAACAGTGGGGTAATCTGGGCCTGCTTGAATGAGGTCGGAAGAGTTCTGAGAGATGTGTTGATGATTTGTATAAGAGCTGGCATTAGTGTGGGTGCAACTGCTTGAAGGAGAGTGGAAGGGTTCGGATCCAGAGAGCAGGTGGTTGGATGGTTAGAGAGGAGGACGGTGGATACGTCGTCCTTAGTCAGAGTTGAAAATGATGAGAGCGATGCAGTGTTAAAAGATGTTAGCAGGATGTCATCATCTGGAGGAGAGAACTGTGAGCTAATGGCTGCCGTCAGCAGTGAGAGAGGGAGATGGTGGGTAAAGTGATTTGTAAGTGGAGAAAAGCTTTCCTATTCTGCTTTATTAGGATTAACAAAACAACAAGTTCATCAACGATTTATTAATAAACCACAATTTGAAGTTGTGAATCTTTCAATGCCACCTGAGAGATGCTGCCTCCACCTTCCCCTGATGTGCTGCTGCTGGCTAAATGCTAACGCTAATGCCAAAGAATGAATAGTGTCCTACATCAGCTCCTGACAGTGTGCTAACGTTAACCATGAGTCAATCCGATAGTCAGTTCACAGACTATCGGATTGACTTCAACTGTTCTTTAGCCCAAAGTAAGAATTTCACTTATTTTTAAAGTTCACTGCCTGCTCTAAATCCACTCTACTCCTCCTAAGTGAAAAGAAACTACAAGATGGCTATAAAAACCAACCGAATTATGTTCCTTAAGGTCAGAAGAGGAACGTTGGTATGGTTACTGTCAACAAACATCATCACAGACATCTCCTCCCCCGTACATAGAGGGGGGGCAGTGGTGGTCAAAAGTGAATTAGACTAAGTACAAATAAAGAAGTTCACACCTCTGCAGGAAGCATTCTGTGTGAATGCAGCTGAAGTGCACACATCCTGTTCTGATGTGTGTCAGATAAACTGGCAGTGCACCCTGTAATTACAGAATAGGTCCCCTATAGTTACCATATACCTATAGTTTAAGTTCTCTTTCTGTTGCCTGTTAGTTTCCTATTAAGCATCATACAAGAACCACATAATATTAGATTGGGTCCCCCTCACTTTCAAAATAGTGACGGTATAACAATTTCCAAGTTCCCAGATTGTTACCACTTTATTTTGCATCTTGTTATCAGGTACCTACAAGTACATATTTTTAATTGCAGTAAAGCTACACCATTATTACTAAATTGGTGGGTCATAATCGACAATGCTATCTGTCACACCTGCCAAGTTAACTTGTTTTGTCCTCTGTTTGAGTGCATTTATAACTGCAAAAAATAAATAGCTTTGTGAGCAGCAGTGCCCCCTCTGGTCAGCTAGTAGTAGTAGGTTTAGATCCTAGAATTCCCCTAAGAGTCACTGAAGCAGGTAAAGGACAGAGCGTGACTGATTGCCTGCTGCTAATTTTCTTTATAACGTTGTAGCCTTAGACATTATTTGTCCATAAGTATTTTGTTTATTACCCTTTTTTATGCTGTAAACATACTGTGGTTGCTGCATTATTATTTTGCTTTAAAGTCGTTAATTTGGAACTATGGTAAAATGTGGTGCTCATTGCTGTTGTGACTCAGCATGTTTTTGTTTCAATGTTTGAAACCTTGGATTGTGCCTGTAAGATGTATGTTATGTTATTTTCATTCCTATTGTTGTTTGTGTTCAGTTTTTCAGTGAATGAGTGAGTAAAGTAAAGCAAGAGAAACGAAGAGTGAGCCTTCATTAAACATTCAAAAAAAGTAAGGCCTTGTGCTTATTGGAGGACTTCACACTCACCATGTTAGCTAACCCTCCAGCATAGAACAAGTTCCACTCTTTGCGAGGACAGTATATAACTGCTAAACAAATACTAAAATTAAAATTGGTGATCTCAGCAGAACCCAGACACCAGTCACACATCAGGGAGAAGGAGCAACAAATAGCAATAAGACATGACAACAAGAAACAGAAAGACAGAGGAAGTAAGAATGTCAGAATCCTATAGGCAGAAGATCCAACCCATCAGGAGGAAAGAGACTGAGACTGTCCTGCAAAATATAACCATGGCAGACCTTAGGGTACTACTATACAGACATAGGAATCTTTGGCATATACCCAAAGGACGTGCTCGGGGTGTATGGAGGAATTTACCACAGCACACCAGAGTTTGAGTCCAGTGTCAAACAACTTTTGTCTGCTTTGTTGTAACAAGTCGAGTAACATGAATAATGTCATGTGTGATATGTGACAAATCACATTTTAACAACAACTAATTATGTTTATTTAGTCCCTAACCGTCCCCAGATTCTTTGTGCCTAACCAAACACTATTTTAACTCTGCAGCTTTAAGTGTTTAGTGTGAAAAAATAGTGTGAAACTAGTTGCGACAGACTCGGCCATTTTGTTGCCTAGTCCTAAAAAGCCTCCATTTTAACAGACATCAGCCTCACTACCTTGCTGCAGTGTTTCAATAAAAACTTTTAATGCGTTAAATGAGAAGCGATGCACGAATTAATCATATGAACATTAAGGTTTTGAGAAAGTTAAACCCACAGTCTGGATGTTTATGTACTTGAGCGATTAAATAAGTCAAATACTTTGTTACGTCTATGCTGGCATTGATAAAGTCAGAGTTTAAAGTTTGGTAGCATTGTCTCATGCATATTGATGGTGTGAAGAGGAAGGAAATCTGTTGTATTTTAGGATCTTTACTGTACATCTGTCTTCTTCTTAGTGGTGAGTAAAAGCAGACAGAGAAGCGTCCTCATCCAATGTAAGTAGTGTTTTACTGATGCACTTTCTGTCCACATGTCTGTTAATATGTTTTCTTTCATCTGGATTATCACAGACAGCTGACAGGAGCAGTTATGCATTTTTCTCCAACAGCGAGTGAATTTGTCGTCATCCTTCTCTCTGTATCAGGTACTGTACATCTACATTTACTGCAGGAAATGCTGAATTTTTAAAGAATTTAATTTATCAGCCTGTATTTGTGAATAAGTTCACAAAATTGAATTTTCCATCATAAATGCAGTTGCTTTTTAACAATAACAGCAGTGTCTTATAGGGTAAATCAGGAAACAGGAACCCAAATGCAGAAACACATGCAGACACTGCAGAGTGTCTTTAATAAAGATGAAAAGGCCAAAGTCTTACAGCTGATAAGGCAAGAAGGGAAAAAGGCACATATATGTAAAGAGGAGCCGCTTCAGGAATTATAGGAAGAACAGGAGCTAAGACACAGTGAATATAAAAAAACTTGATAATAAAGCAGAAAATTTAAATTTTCTGTTTAAAGAATCTACAGGTGATAACAGTGATACAGTGAAGTCTGTCATGAGCATCAGTTCTACTTCCTGTTCCAGATGTTTATTTTGTAGCTCCTCAGTTCCCACTTCCTGTTCCTTAGTCATTTCTGCAACTTCAACACAATCGGTCCAGATCACTTTCACCTGTGCCTCCCTTCCTATATAAGCCTCTGTGCTTTGTGCACTTATTTGCCAGATTGTCAGCCTCTATCCCGCCTTTATTGATCATGTTGCCTTAAGCTATCGACTTTATTCTGACCTGGTTGCTCTGCTTAAACTCCTGCTACCATGAGTTTTGATCTATCTGCTTGAATCCCTGTTATGCTGACTACATTGTTATACTTCGACTCTGAACTCTGCCTCTGGTCCTCAATGGAGACATTTACTTTTATTGGTCTTCTGACTAGTATATTTCTGGAAATTGAGATCTGGATTCTGTTAAAGTCCTGGATTATTGGATTGGTTTTCTGAATCATTCTGGATGCTTTTGTACTAATACTGTGTGTTTGATATTTGGGACTTTTTTGGACACTGAGTTTGTGAAACTCCTGAGGAGAGGACGTCTTCATCAGCTGTACATTTTCCCTGAAACACTTGGTACCCACAGACTCATCTCAGCTCTTCTCCACCTACTATTGTTGGCTGCCCTGCTGTCTCTCTCCCTCTCATTCTCATTCTTCTTCAATGCTGACACAGAGGGAGGCCATCTCACCGTGACTTCATCCTGGTTTTTCCAACTGAGACACACACACCTCCCAGGCTCAGCCCTGTGGTATATTGGAATCAAATACGAGCTACTGTGCCATCTAGTGACCCAGAGGAATCCATGCAAGCTCTCTCAACACATTCATCCACTTGCCTGTTTGTCTTCTTTATCTCCATAAAAAAACTTTATACACTGAGTGACTTGCTTCTGACCATCTTTAGGTCATTATTGATTAACCCTAGCAGTACAGTCTGACCACAATGAACTTTCTAAGCATGATAAGGTCCTTAGTGAAATAATCTCTAGCATTCAACAGTTATCTCAACAATTTGCTCAGCTCACTATCTCTTCTTGCCATAGTACTTCTGAATCCGGGCATCACTTCTCAACAGAATTGGTTCCTCCCCAGTTTTCCCAGGGAACCTAACATTCTTTCCGTTCTGCTCAGGCCCCTCTGAAATAGTGTACTGGTCCTGACCCTAACTATCCTGACATCTCCAAAGTCCCTAAAGCATATACAAAAGGCCACTTGTCTACCTCTGCACTGATTGTTCCATAAATCTGCTACTGGGCTCTCTTCCCCTCCAGAGGTCGTCTATACTCTTTGTCTGCCCCAGAACGAGAAGCCACAGACTCTTTCTTACTTGAAGCTCTTGCAGCCTCATTCACTCTTGCTGAAGCCATTTTTTCTTTTCTTTGTTGGTAAGAAGGACGGTGGCCTTCGCCACTGTATCGATTATCAAGGGTTAAATTATATCACTTTCAAGAACTGCTACTCGTTACCTTTGATATCATCTGCTTTCAAACTGATCCAGAGTTCTACCATCTACATTAAGTTGAATCTGCGCAATGCATATTATCTGGTTCAGATCAAGGAAGGAGATGAATGGAAGACTGCTTTCAACACACCTGCTTGGCATTATGAGTACCTGGTCATGCCATTAGGGCTAGCCAATGCATCTTCCAAAATCTGGTCAATGATGTTCTGGGAGATATGCTAAAAAAGTTTGTGTTTGTCTATCTCGATGATATCTTGATCTTTTTCTGCTCTGACTAAACATGTCCAGGACATGTCAGCTCTTCATTAAAGCAGAGTGTGTGTTTCATGCCATGACACCACAATTTCGTTTCTGAACTTTGTTCTATCCACCAACAACCTGGGACATCCAGGCAAAGTCCTGAAAATCGAGTGAAAATGGTAAACAATTACAGAGGTTCCTAGGTTTTGCGATATTCTACTGGAAGTTTATCAGGGGTTGCAACTCGGTCGCAGGCCCAGTCCATCAACGCACCTCAGTCAAATCCAAGTTTGTCTGAACACAAGAGGCAAAGCAGGCTTTCACAGCCCTTAAGGGTCTATTCACCTCAGCACCCATCCTGATCTTACCTGACACTAACAAGCACATCATTGTGGAGGTTGCTGCATCAAATACAAGGGAATAACCTCTCACAGATGTCCAGACTTAATATAATAATAATAAGACTCACCCCTGTGCTTTCTTCTCTCCTCACTTGTCTTCTGCTGAAAGAAACTGTGATATTGGTAAGTGCGAACTACAGCCAGTCAAGCTCGCTCTAGAGGAATTGCATCATTTGCTGGAGGGGGTCTAAAATTCTCTTCATTGTCATGACTAATCTCAAGAATCTCAAGTATTTATGAGGTGCCAAATGTCTAAATTCCAGACAGGCCAGGTGGGCTCTCTTTTTTTGGGGGGGGGGGAACAATTCCAATTCACACTCTCCTACCATCCTGACCCTAAAAATGGTAAAGCGGATGCCCTTTCCAGACAATTCGACCTCCAGGAAGATAATGATTCACCCGACTTCATCCTGCCTGCCACTGCCCACCTTGCCACAGCCACTGGGTACATTGAACAGGAAGTCATGGATGCACACAAGAATTCTCCTAATCCTTTAGCCTGTCATGACGATCGTCTTTTATGCCTGAAGATCTTCAACCCAGCATCCTCTGGTGATACCACTCCTCCAAACTGTCTTGCCACTCTGGTATAATCCGAACCCATTTCATGCTAGAACAACGCTTCTGGTGGTCCTCCATAAGTAAATATGTCAAGAAATTTTTTCTGTCTGCCCTAAATGTGCCCAAGCAAAGACCCCCAGACATACTCCCAGAGGACTTCTACATCCCCTTTTCATACCCAAGCTTTCCTGGTCACACATTTCTATGGACTTCTTCATAGGACTTCCTCTTTCTGAAGGCATTATCACCATTTATAATGCATTATCACCATAATGCATTATGCATTATAAATTATCTGCTAACTCACATCTTCAGAATTCATCAAGTTCCCCAACAGCATCGTCTTAGACCAGGGTCCCCAATTCCCAGCCAAATTCTGGGCTGTTTCCTGTCGCCTACTAGGGATCACAGTCACTTTGTCCTCCATGTTCCATCCCCAATCCAACAGTCAATTGTAACATCTAAACCAGGAAATGGAAACAGGACTCCGGCTACTGTGCTCTCAGGATGTGGGCAAAGAGCGTGTTCTGGGTTGAGTACGGTCCCAATTCTTTGCAACATGGCTAACCCCATTTTAGACTGTTTATGGCTATCATCTGTATCTGTATACTTGGACTCTGCCTCTGGCCCTCATTGGAGACCTATTCTATTTGTCTTCTGACTTCCTAACTAGTATATTTCTTGAAATTGTGATTTGGATTCTGTTACAGTCGGATTTTTGGATTGGTGTTCTGAATTATTCTGGATGCTTTTGAACTAATAATGTGTGTTTGGTATTTTGGACTTTGTGATTGGATTTGGATTCAGTGACACTGAGCTTTTGAAACTCCTGAGGAGAGGACTTCTTCATCAGCTGTAAGTTTTCCCTGAAACACTTGATACCCACAGACTCCTCTTAGCTCTTCTATGTCTACTCTGATCAGAAAACTGATCAGGAATGGGAAACATAGGGAAATTAATTTCTCTTGTCCTAGCCCAAATCAATAGACTGGGGCTAAAAAAAATAAATCTTTGCTTCGCTTTTATTGCTAATTCAAAAATGAGGATGCAAAACTTTTCACACAATTGTATTTGGTATTTAAGTTGTAATTAGAAAGCTGCATAATCAGTAACTAAGTATGTTGATTATCATTTCTCTGTGTTACAGTGATACAGGCTCAGAATGAGTGGGGAATAAGTTATCCTTCTCTTAAGATCTGTGGCATAAAAGGATCAAAAGTTGAAATTTCCAGCGCCTACACGTACCCATCCACACTGAATGATAGAACTACCACTATTAAAGAAAAACTGTGGTTTACTAAGGGGGAAAATAATGCACCTGTGGATCTGTTAACAGACTCAGATTATACAGATCGTGTGCGTTATCACTGTGAAAACAACAAATGCACTCTGACCATCACAGACCTGAGACTGAGAGACTCAACTGTTTACAAGTTCAGATTCATATCAAACCAAACAATAGGAAAACATACTGGTTTACCTGGAGTCACTTTGTCTGTCACAGGTAACATTCATTGAAACTTTATTTTCTTACAGTGGCTAATTTTGAGAAAATAAATCGGTTTGTGCAATGTTAAATTTCTTTCTCCACAGATTCAGATCTCCAGATGCAGGTGATCAGATCAGATCCCCGTCAGGATTCTACCTGGGCAGAAGTGAAGTGTCAAAGCAGTTGTTTACCTGATAATCCCACCTTCATCTGGTACAAGAATGGACAGATATGGAGAGAAACAACTTCTCCGTCTCATGAAGACAACTTCAATTCTACAGACAGTTATTCCTGTGCTGTGAAAGGTCATGAGAAGTTCCCCTCTCCTCCAGTGTGTGAGTTCACTCACTGTCCTCACTTTATAACATAAAACCTGGTGCAGCTATGTCCACACAAATGAGTATTTTATGATTCATTGTGCAGAGCTGAAGAAAGATGAGATCTCTTTCCAATAAGATGTTGAGACTCAATGACTTTGACCCCAGATTATTTGTTTTATCTCAAGCCTTCAGAACTGTTGGCGATAACGTGGTGACATTTGATAAAGACTGTGATTTATGTGCTACAATGTATTTATTTAATTTAGAACATCCCTTAAATCTCAACTTCATTTTTAAATTTCATGATTAATGTTTTCATATTTCCTCCTCCAGATGCTCCACGGCTTCCCTCTGTGTCAGTGAGTCCCTCTGCTGAGATAGTTGAGGGTAGTTCAGTGACTCTGACCTGTAGCAGTGATGCTAACCCAGCAGCTAATTATACCTGGTTAAAAAAAAATGGAAATCCAGACCTTCAACGTATTAGTAAACAACTTGTCTTCAGCTCCATCCTGTCCTCTGATGCAGGACATTATTACTGTACAGCAGAGAACAAGCTGGGGAGGAGGGCATCTGAGTATAAGTTTGTTAATGTGGAATGTAAGTGAAACAGTTTATTTTGAAAATCATCCAACAGCTGATGAATGTGGGTTTAAAACCTTAAGTTATAAAAAGCAGGAAACAATTTATTTGATAATTACTGTTTTCTTCAGCTCTGCCTGCTGTCAGTCATAAAACCAGATGTAAACTTTAGATTTATCCACACAGCTTTGACTTTTTAATATAGAAATAGACAAAAATAAAAATTATAATCAAATAATAATTTGTAAAGTTCTCCAATGTGTCATTGAGTCTCTATGATCATCATCCTGACCCTGATAATATATATTAGTGTTTTCTCCTCCAGATCCTCCACAGCTTCCCTCTGTGTCAGTGAGTCCCTCTGCTGAGATAGTGGAGGGTAGTTCAGTGACTCTGACCTGTAGCAGTGATGCTAACCCAGCAGCTAATTATACCTGGTACAAGGAGAATGAAGACTCACCAAAAGCTTCAGGACAAATCTTCACCATCACTGACTTCAGACCTGAACACAGTGGGAATTATTCCTGTGAAGCTCAGAACACAAGAGGACGTCAGTTAAACATCTTTCATCTGACAGCTGTGCCAGGTAAACAATAGTCTATGGTCTTCGCACACACAGGTTCATATTTACTGCCTTAATGCATTCACTACCCCTTCACTCTAGGTATCACAGTTAAATGCATAAACCCAACCCCCTACTCTTAACCTAAACCCATATCTAACCCTTTATTAATCTTAACCCTCAAACAGACCTTCAAACTTGATAGGCCTGGGAAAACTGTCCCCACAGGGTTTACTTTATATTAGGAAACTGGGTAAGAAACACACACACATTAACTGAACTATCATCATAGAATTTCTTGGGAGGATTTTCCCGACTGTTTTTCTGTAGCTGTGCACAGTGAGAACTCACAGGAACACTGGGCAAACTGCTTCATCAGCTCCTGTTAAAACACATTTTCTTTCTTTTGGTTTATACTTCCAGCAAATATCAGGCTGACCCTGCTGGTCTCGCTGCTGATTCCTCTCTTTGTCCTGAGTCTGTTTACAAGGTAAAAGGTTACAATTTCATCAGTTTTGTTCAGATTGTCTTTATTCACAATGTGATGAATTTCATTTGGTTTAACATTGTATTGTGGGTGTAGCTGGTATTGTTGGATTCAATTAAGGAAGAAGAAAAAACTGAGCAGCAACACTGAACCAAATGGAAGCACAGAGATGAAAGAGGTGAGAGGATCTGTTGACTAAATGTTTGCAATAACATATATTATGATTCCTAAGTTTGTCCACCAGCACATTATTAATGAGTATTTAAAGTGAATTTAGTTTTACTTACTAAAGGAAAATTATGTGAGTGATATCATTAAATCCATCTGCAGGTCAGTTTAGTTATGTCTTTTCATCTCTCCCCATCAGTCAGACTCTGGTCCTGATTATGAGAACATCTCGGCCTTCAGGTCGGTCACTGCAGCACAGACAGACGACACAGAGGAGCAGGTAAAGTCCAGTTAGAGAAGTTAGAGCTTCCTGCCTGGAAGAAACAGGCTTCAACCTAATTTGTAGTTATGACACGTACATCATCCAGTAGATTATTCTTTAAATGCTGTTCATCCAGAGGCAGCAATGAGCTGAATTGTTGAACAGCTGAATATGTGACTTCAGCCTTCTGAAATCCTCTACCATGTCCTATCTTCTTACTGTGTTCATGTGCAGACAGCACTTAATGCACCAGTCCCTGAAGGCCTCCAGAAGGTCCCTGTACTCTTGTTCCTAAACACCCCAGATACATGCAACAATAGCTGTATCATCATATTACTTTTGTATGTCACAGGACTCTAAGCTTTGTTTAAAGTCCACTATGCAAAGTGTGAACAGGAAAGGTGCTAAAACAGTCCACTGTGGAGCAGCGGTGCTGCTCCTGACCATAGCAGAGACACAGCTCCCGAGTGTGACATACTGAGGTCACAATATCTGTTATCCTGGAAGTCAAGGAGTGGTCTACCTCCATACCCCGCAGCTTGTTACTCAGTATGTGGGTCTACATGTCATTATATGCACTTAAAAAGTCGATAAAAAAGGAACCTGACATAATATCTACTCCAGATAAGTGCAGCAAACGTATCTTCCACTCCAATGTAATCCGTGTATGCACCACACTCACCTCTGACCTCAGAAAATGGACTACAAGGAACTCCAGAGACATATGTGATGTTTAGGCCACCAGTGAGTAATCATTTAACTCAGCCAGACACCCTATTGGGCACCGGTACAAGACAAGATGTTTTCCATTGCACCGGAACTTTACATGTTTACATGTTCAAAGTCTCATGTTGAAAATCCACTGGAGAGGCTCTGCTAGCTGGGTTACAGTCTTTGAGGAGTCTCAGACATACTCCATCCGGGCCAGTAGGTTTCCCTGTACTCCAGAGCTTCGCCCTTACCTCATCTACTGTAAAAGACAGCAGTGGTTGACCATGAGTGGTGGATGTTATAATTACAGAGGAGGGGGAGGAGGAGGAAGGATGAAGGGAGGGAGACTGGCTGCATGGGCAGGGACACCAGGTACTAAAGGAGGGGAAATGAGTGCTTGGGGAAGGATGTATCCTAAACCCCCATCAAACCTGTTAAAGAACAGGTTGAAACTGTTGTTTCTGTCCACATTATCATCCAAGACCTGGCTTTACTTTTTTTTTTTTTTAGCGTGTGATGTTTCTCATTCCCTTCCACACATCTATGATGTCACTCTGCTGCAGCTTACCCTCGACCTTCTTCTTGTATTACCTTTTTGCCTGTATTAATCTCTACTTACAGCTTATACTGAACCTCCTTGAGCTTCTTCTTGTTTCCCTGAACGCCTGCTTTGTCTGGTTGAGGAGCTCCTTGATTTTACTGGTGAGGCAGGGTTTGTTGTTAAGAAAGCAACATACAGATGTGCAGCCAATCTGGACGGCACATGCCATCGTAGACTTATACTGTGTGTTTATGCAGTGTTTGATCTACTGCAGATGTGTAGGATTAACAATGTTTTCATTTTCTTTAATTTGAACCAATGAATCATAGATAAATTATCCTGATTAGGTTCCATATTGTATGTCTCATCTTTTCATCCCTCCTCAACAGTCCGACTCCTACAATGTTTATGGGAACATCTCTGAAGTCCATCGCTGCAGCACAGAGTGAAGACACAGGGCAGCAAGAAAATTTCAGGTCAGAACTTCCTGCACAGAAGAAACAGGCCAAACTCTAATTCATAGAGATCCTACAAGTCCAGTCCCTCACTTGTTTTTGATCTGGTTTTCTTTAGATGCTGTTTAACCAGTGGTAGGAACGAGCTGATGGAGGAAGAATGTAAAACAACATGGAAGTAACATGGGAGAGGCTGTAGAGGATTTGGACACATTTAATTTCAAAGTATAAGCGTGTTTTTTTTCAGTTGAGTTATATTACTTTTTCATGTAAATATAAATATTGAGGGTTTACAAATCCATTTTTAGAAATGACATCACACCTGTCTAATTTCAGAATATACACTTAAAACTAATGTATCAACATTCACAATTTACATTTTCAATATATAATTACATCAAAATTAGACCAATGCTGTTTTTTAGTTGCAACACCTGCAGAAGTAATAAAAACTAATAGAATTTAAATATGTACATTTGTCTTTGTCAGTTTTTTTCACTGAATAAATCCTGTCTCAGTGTAATTTATCATTTTGTTGTAAAAACAGGCGCAGTCAAACTTTGTATTGATCAGGAATGTTTGCTGTGAGTTCATCTTTAAACAGAAAGCTTCACTGATGCTGAAGCTTTTACAGAATAAAAGCTCAGTACTTATGCTTTCTGCAACAGAGAGATTTTTTTCCATTTGTCATCAGCGTTGATCAAAAATTATTCACAGCTCCTGATCAGGCTCTATTGTGTCCTACAAACCAAATGTTCAAGAAATTGAACTTAAAATATAAGTAGCTTTAATAAGTAAAAATGAAAAAAAAAAGCACTAAATTATCATGTTCTGTTGGAGGATGGTAAAATATAATTTCCTTGTCCTCTAGTGGTAAATCTTCAGTGTTGCAGGTTTTGGCCTCATCATTCTGTGCTCTAAAGGGTCAGTTCACATCAAATACAACAACTTGATTCACTCAGTCATCTGAGTGAACCTTGATGCTAAATCTACTTTCCATGTTTGTTTTTTTAATTTAAATACATTTTCTGTTAATTTGCAGTTTAAGTGCATCAATGCATCAAACTTTCACATTTGCAGAGATGCAATAAGACAGGACAAAAAGAAACAGAAAGAGAGCGACAGTTTTAGAGTGAGGCACATGATGAAGATCCATATCCAACTCCCATCTGAAATGTGGCACCGACATCAGGAGAGGAGAGAGGCCCCAGGATGGAATTAATTAAATAATCAAAGTGTTTGAAATATCTGACTCTGTTGCTGCTGTTTCTATTGGTCTGCAAACCAGCAGAACCTCCTGAAAGTTTAGAGCTGAAAGTAACAGAACATTCAGCTCCTCTCTCATTTTTTTCTTATTCAAGGTTCAAGGTTCTTTATTGTCCTTATAATCCTAAACAGTCATATAGAGAGAAACGAAACAACATTCTTCTGGGATCACAGTACTTCAACGAGACAGACACAAAACACAAGACAACACATTCTATAACTATAACTGTCAAAGACAGAAGAGCCCTGACTACATAAGGTGCACAGGTGCATGTGCAAACAGTGCAAAACAAGAAAACAAAAAGACAACGCTGACTAATAGCGTCCGGTAATTTGTACTTTAGTAATACTAATTTTAGAATTAAATAGTTTTGTTGAATGTGTAAAAATTGTTTGTTTGCATAATAATGCTTGGAAACATGAGCAGCTTCAGAGTTAGTGCAAATGGTCCCACAGTGGAATGGAGTGTGAAGTAGTTGTGTGTGTGTGTGTGCGTGTGTGTGTCAGCTCTGTCCCTGACTGTTAAGGAATCTGATATCCTGAGGGAATAAGCTGTTGAACAGTCTGGATGTATGTGTCCTGATGCTTCTAAATCTTTTTCCAGAAAGCCGGAGGGTGAACATGTGTATGAAGGGTGTGTGATCATCCACAATGCTGGTGGCTGGTGTGGATGCAGCACCTGGTGTAGATATCTGTGAAGGTGGGCAGGGAAGCTCTAGTAGTTTTTTCAGTGGTTTTCACGATGCGCTGTAGTGTCGTGCAATCTGACATGGTGCAGTTCCCAAACCAGGCAGTGATGCAGCTGCTTAGGTTACTCTCCATCGTCCCTCTTTAGAATGTGGTGAGAATGGGTGGAGGGAGATGAACTTTCCTCAGCCTCCTCAAAAAGTAGAGGCACTGTTGGGCTTTCTTGATGACGTAGCGGGTGTTAAGGGTACAGCTCACATTGTCCTCTAGGTGGACACAGAGGAATCTGGTGTTCTTGATCATCTCCAATCAGGAGCAATTGATTTTCAGCGGCGCATGATCCTTCTGTGCTATCCTGAAGTCGACAACCATTTCCCTGGTTTTGTCAACATTGAAAGACAGGTTGTTCTTACTGCAACAGTCCGTTAGATGTTTCACCTCGTTTCTTTACGCAGCCTCGTCCTTCTTGCTGATCAGTCTCACCACAGTTGTGTCATCAGGGAACTGATGGCAATGATATGATTCGAGCCGTCTATTGCTACACAGTTATGAGTCAGCAAGGTGAAGAGCAGTGGACTGAGCACACAGCCTTGAGGGGCCACTGTTTTTAGTGTTGTAATACTGGAGATGCTGTTACCAATCTGGACTACCTGCAGTCTCCTAGTCAGGAAGTCCAGGATTCAGTTGCAGAGTGAGACGTTCAGGCCCAGCATGCGCAGTTTCATGCTAAGTTGCTGTGGGATGATTGCGTTGTACGCTGAACTCAAGTCTATGAACAGCATTCAGACGTATGTGTCTTTATTGTCAAGATGAGTAAGTGCCAGGTGCAAGGAGGAGGTGATGGCTCGTCTGTTGAACGGTTGGGATGGTACGCGAATTGCAGTGGGTCTAGTGTAGGTGGTAGCATGTTCTTGATGTGTTTCATGACGAGCCTCTCAAAGCACTTCATGATGATGAGTGTGAGTGCAACAGGACAGTAGTTGTTGAGGCAGGACACTGGTAATCTGTCTTTCCAGACAGGGACAATGGCTGTGGTTTAGAAGCACATTCGGACAACACCTCTTCTTAGAGAGATGTTATAGATGTCTGTGAGAACATCTGCTAGCTAATGTGTGTATTCCCTGAGCACTCTGCCAGGAATGTTGTTTGGTCCAGCTGCTTTCCGTGTGGTGACTCTGTATAGAGTTTTCCTCACATCCACTGCTGTGAGACACAATACTTGATATTTGGGAGGAGGGGTGGTCTTACTGTCCTCCGTGTCATTCAGCACCTCAAACCAGGGGTAAAAGCTGTTCAGCGCATCTGGGAGGGAGGCATCACTGCCACAGGCTGGTGGTGTCATCCTGTAGTTGGTGATGGACGGGATGCCCTGCCACATGCGCCATGTATCTCCATATTGGAAGTGTTTGTGAATCCTGTTGGCATGCGCATGCTTTTCCTCCTTGATGACCTGGGACAGTTTGGCCCTTGCTGTTCTCAGGGCTGCCATATTGCCTGCTTTAAAGGCGAAGTCTATGTCTCTCAGCAATCTAGTCACAATTTCTGGTTGGGACGTGTAGTGATGGTCATGGAGATGGTGACATCATCAATGCACTTGCTGATGTAGCCTGTCTCTGATGTTGCATATTTCTCCAAGTTAGTTGTTGCAGCTTCCCTGAACTTTTCCCAGTGACTCCACCAGCAATGAACAATAACTGGTTACTAGCACAGAGTTTTTGCACCATTTCATGTTGATATAAACACACAAACCTCCACCGCAGGTTTTTCCGCACAGAGCTGTGTCTCTGTCGGCTTGGAAGGAGGTCAGCCCATCGAGTTGAATGGTGGTGTCCGGAGCTGTCACAAAGCTAAGTCTCTGTGAAAATGACGAACCAGCTGCAGTCGGATCCAGTCCAGTGTATTCTCCAGGGAGAGAACGTTCGCGAGTAGAATAGATGGAGGAGCTGGGCGGCTGGGAGTGGCCTTTAGCTTGGCGTGAATGCCAGCTTGCTTGTCGCGTTTCCTCCTTCTCTCGCAGCGTTTTCGCCGTCGCTTCCTTTGGCCATCGGTACCGAGCGACACCGAGGACTGGGGGCCTGGGCTTCGTAGCACTCTGAGGTTTCAGAGCTCCTGCAGAGATGGTATACAGCTGATTTTCTAAACCCAAGCAGTGTCCGGCGATTGTATACATGAGCACCGGTTATTTCGATGCCCATGGAGCAAACGTGCTTGCTGGTCGGGCTAGAAACAAAAAATGTAACACAATTTGATCCAGAGAGGCCACTGCAGTGGTGCTTCTGCGCCACCATGTGGTACTTTTTATGTTGCTAAGATTTAAACAACAAAGGGAGAATCAACTACCACAAACTTGCTCCTCTTACTAGAAAACAAGGATTTAACTTGAAACAAGGCAGTAGGAAATTAACGAGGGCAGAATGGGAGATAAACAGAAGAAACACGTGGTAACCAGTTAAACTAGAGACAAAGAACTAACAATCATGAACCGTTAAACAAAAACACAGAAACCTAAACATAAACCAGGGAGCAGATACAAAAACTAATACAAGAACTGAAACAATGATCGAGAGAAATAACAGAACACTGGAAAAACAGACATTTGTGAAACCATAAACTAACTGAAGCACACTAGAAAACAAGTCTTACTCGCACCCAACAAAACCCACACACAGGGAAGGACTGACAGATTAAAAAATAAAATCAAACCTCAAACCAAACAGAAAGCAGAGTTCACAAAAACAGGTCAGGAGTCCACGAATCATGAGACAGTATACAAACAAAGCCGATGATCCAACAGATAACCAAGGGAAAAGCTGGGTTTAAAAGTGCAAGGAACCAGGTGAAAGCAATTGTGAGCGGTAATGACTGGTGAAGCTGTAGAAATAAATTGGGGACAGGAAGTGGAGAAAAGGACGTACAAAATAAAAGTCCAGGGCAGGAAGTGAATGGGAGTGTCGGATCAGGACAGTTGTGTTCATGTGCAGACAGCACTTATTGCACCAGTCCCTGAAGGCCTCCAGAAGGTCCCTGTACTCTTGTTTCTAACACCCCAGATACATGCAACAATAGCTGTATCATCATATTACTTTTGTATGTCACAGGACTCTAAGCTGTGTTTAAAATCCACTATGCAAATTGTGAACAGGAAAGGTGCTAAAACAGTGCACTGTGGAGCAGCGGTGCTGCTCCTGACCATAGCAGAGACACAGCTCCCGACTGTGACATACTGAGTTTGCGCTGTCTGTTCTCCTGATGAGTCTAAATGGTGTCTATGATCCAGAGAGGACAACTGTTTGTTTATGCAAAGTTTGTTCTACTGCAAATGTGTAGGATTAACAGCCAGTGGTATGAACGAGATGATGGAGGAAGAAAGTAGAACAACATGGAAGTAACATGTGAGAGGATGTGGACACATTTAATTTCAAAGTAAAAGCTTTTTTTCAGTTGAGTTACATTAATGTTCATGTAAATAAAAATATTGCAGGTTTACAAATCAAAATTAGACTAATGCTGTTTTTTAGTTGCAACACTGCAACACCTGCAGAAACTGCTTTATCTATATCTAAAGGCTCTTTTTGATCATTATTTCAGTTCCTTTTCACTGCTGCAGGGGGCGACAGTGTACAGAAATGTTTGGATTTCAGCTTCAAACTGATAGTTTTCTCTTTATTTTTCAGCATGTGATTTTATTTATAATCCTCTGTGACGCTGAAAGGCTGGTCCACGCTTTTGTCTCCTCCAGGCTGGACTACTGCAATGCACTTCTCATTGTAATCTCCGGCAGGAGCCTTCAAAAGCTCCAATATGTTCAAAACAGCGCCACCAGGATCCTTATGAGAGTGCGGAAACACCAACACATCACTCCTGTCCTTCGGACACTTCACTGGCTTCCCATCCACCTTCGCATTGATTATAAAGTCTGTCTGTCTACTCACCCACCAGTGCATCCATGGAAATGCCCCACAGTATCTCAAGGAACTCCTCACATTGCAATCTACAACTAGACACCTCCGTTCCACCAACACCTATCGCCTCTACCCCCCCAGATCCAAACTGCATACAATGGGGGACCGAGCCTTCTCAGCAGCTGTCCCACGGCTATGGAATGGTCTGCCTGAGAACCTGAGGGGCACCACAAACTGTGGACTGTTTCAAAAAAACAGTTAAAGACTTTTTTGTTTAGAAAAACATTTTAAAGTGATCATTACTTTTTACTTTAATGCTGTGTTATTCTATGTTTTATATGTTTTTAGGCTTTACATGTTTATTATGTTTTATTCTTGGTTTCAATCCGCTTGTGTAGCACTTTCAGATTTCTTAGCCAATTTAAAGTGCTTTATAAATAAAATGAATTATTATTATTATTATTATTATTATAATTATTATTCATGAGTAATAAAAACTAGTAGCATTTAAATATGTACAGTTGTCTTCAATTGTTTTCACTGTTAGATTAAATCCTGTCTCAGTGTAATTGATTATTATGTTGTGGGAAGACTCACAGTCCAACTTTGTATTGATCAGGAATTTTTGCTGTCAGTTCATCTTTAAACAGAAACATCATAAAGCTTCACTGATGCTGAAGCTTTTACAAAATAAAAGCTCAGTACTTATACTTTGTGCAACAGTGAGATTTTCTTCAAGTAGTTCATAAGTTGTTTTTTTTTATTTTAAATTTTGATTTTGATCATATTATTTTGATTTTTGATCATAAATTATTCACAACTCCTGATCAGGCTCTATTGAGTACTACAAACAAAATTTTGAGGCATTGAACTTTAAAAGTAAATAGCTTCAATAACTAAACATGGAAAAAAGATGATCATGTTCTGATGGATGGTAAAATATTTCACTGCCCTCTAGTGGTGAAGCTTCAGTGTAGCAGATTCAGATCAAATGCAACAAGAGAAATATTTAATATCCAAAAATAAAGCTGCTGGTATTTCCAGTATTTGAAAAATATTTTCCCGTCCAAAAATTTGTTAAATTCTTATAAAGCTTATTCTGCCTCAAAGAGAGAAGTGATTTCAGTGTCTGATCGGCTCTGTTTTACAGTTTACAGTGATAAAGAGTCACAACAGCAATTTGATTCACTGTGACTAAAACCATGAAGTTAAATCTACTTTTCATGTTTTTTCATTTAAAGAAGTGAAAATAAACACTCTGCCAGTGCATCACACATCAGTACAGTTAATATTATTGGTGTGAAACAAGTTTTCAGTTAACTTGCAGTTCAAGTGTCAACTGATGCATCAATCTGTCACATCTGCAGAGATGCAATAAGACAGGACAACAAGAAACCAAAAGAGAGACAGACAGAGCGAGGCACCTGATGAAGATCCATATCCAACCCCCATTTGAAATGTGGCACCGACATCAGGAGAGGAGAGAGGCCCCAGGATGGAAGAAATAAATGAAATAAAGTGTTTGAAATATCTGACTGTGTTGCTGCTGTTTCTATTAGTCTGCAAAAGAAGCAGAACTTCATGAAAGTTTAGAGCTTAAACTAACAGAACATTCAGCTCCTCTCTCACACTTTTTTATGTAACTAATGCCAAAGTTTAGTGTTTGCTGTCATTTTGCGCATCGTGCATATTAATGATGTCAAGAAGAAGGAAGTCTGCTCTATTTTAACATCCTGATTTCTTTCTTCTGCTTATTGATGACAGAGGAAAAGCATCTTTAAAGACATCTGTGTCCAATATACAGTAAGTATAAGTATTTAGTTTTTGATGCACTTTCTGTACATGTTTTTTTGCTAATATGTTTCCTTTTATCTGAATTATCACAGACAGATCAGAGGACAGTTATGCATTTTTCATTGGAAACAGGAACCCAAATGCAGAAACGCAGACAGGTGCTGTAAAGTCTCTTAAATAATAATAAAAATGCCAAAACTTTACACCTGATTAGTCCAGAAAGAAAAAAAGACACAAAAATTCTGTATCAAAAAGGGAAGGATTCAAAACAGGAGGTGAGACATATGTCCACAATGAACATGAAAAACCTGACAATAATAAAAATCTATTTAAATCCAGAAGGTTCAGATGTGATACAGGGACGTCAGGTTGTCTTGGTTCTTAATCATATTTAACACCATTTTTTCTCAGGTGCTGAGACCGACGTAATAAATTAAAGTCACTTTCTGAGCACAGCAGAAATTCATCTCTCTCAAATGTGTGAACATTTTTAAATTTCTTTCACACATCATTTTACATTTTTTTCAAGGCAGTTAACACATCAGAGGTGCAAAAGATACTGGACTGGACAACTGTGACAAACCAAAAGAAAATCTCCCTTCACAGATATCACACATTACTTTATTTTTTCAGTGATCACTTTTATCTTCTTAAAACGTTGCCACCTGTGTTGCTAATATAAGTATGGATCAAAGACACCAAAGGCAAATAATTAAGCTCAGTTACAACAGTACTGTAAGGAGCTGGTTTTGAGACTCGACCAAACGAGGCACTAGACACAAAAACTCAGTTAAATAAGTTTATTTTAAAAGGAATATAGTTTGCAAAGTGGGATGGAGATGTAGTAAGCCCTCTGACTATGAGAGGACACACAGATGAGTAACTCAGCAATGACTTGTGGGGTATGGAGTCTTACTAAAGTGAGTGGGGAGTACTGGGGTCTTATGGGGAAGAGTGGAGTATGGTCCTGGCAGTGGAGCTAGATAGAGAAAACGCAACAAAGCCCCCTTGAAAAAAGCCCAAGGCAACGTTGGAAAACAACTACTTCCTAAGGTACAATTTCAGCAGACTGTTTTTCAAGTACACAAGCTGTTGTACCTAAAGGTAATGTCACTTATTTTGTGAGAGTAAAAGTATTTTGCCACAGGGTTAAACTGTAAACTATAAACTTATGCTAGTCAGCTCGAGACCCTTGGGGTCGTGTGGTGTATGGAGCACAAGTGCTATCTCTTTGGCCTGCCATTTTTGGAAGTTTGCCTCCTGTTATAGCCTGCTAGCACCCAAGCTAACCCTAGCTTAGTTAAGGTAGTTAGCCTTTCCATAACTTCGACTCCTGTGTACTGATGGCGCCAGTTTGACCCAGACTACACACTGCTCCCTCAACTATGGGAGACACGAACTGCTGCCCTCCACGCCATCCAAGCTGCCACGGGCTGACCCCCCTGGAGCCCTACCTCACTCAGGTCGATTTGGCTGCTCTCAACGGGAGATGGAGTGGCGAAGAAACAACAAGAAAGGCCTGGAGGGACCTGCCTTGCAAGTGCTTGGCGACCTGTTCCCAGAAGATCTTTGGGAGCCCCGAGCCATCACTACTGCACTCAACCTATGTTTCCCACTGGATTTGGCCCTGAAAGAAGAGGTGCTGGGGGCACATTGAAGCTGGGCTGATTCCCATCCTGGCACATGCCGGTCAGGGAAGCCAACTGAAAGGATGACGGAGAATACCCAGAGCTGTGGTCCCTCGACGACAGCCAAGGGATGACTGCAAGGGCATTTTGCCAGGGACTGCCATGCCCCAAACCCTCGCGCCAGAGCTGAGCCACTATCGGAAAATGGACAAGGGATGAGGCAGTGAGGGACCCCTAACCACGCTCCCAACCCCCCCTCCAAATAGATTGCCCCACAGTAGGGCGTTACCGGCCACTATGGGACTGTACATAGACATGTGTCATTGCGGGTGGGCTTTGCAGCGCAATGGTGGATACAGGATCCTTCATCTGCCTGTTGCAACGGGGGTACTGTCAGGGATTGCTGGTCCTCTCCACAGGGACTGGACCCCCACCACCAGTGAATTGCTCACAGTGATGGGAGATGGTGATAAAGACAACTGCATTGCTGGTTTGGACCTGCTGGCATGCTGGGGGGCATGTACTGGAGACCCCCCGTGGGAGCCTCTCTATGAATTTCACATTTTTTCAGGACACCTCCAGCTGAAAAAAAGCCAACTCACAGTAGTAAACTGCACAACATCATTAGCATTTGTGTTCATTGTCCATTTACATTTAGTCATTTATCAGACGCTTTTATCCAAAGCGACTTACACGTGAGGTACAAGGCAGGAAAACTTTAACTCAAGGAGAAAACAGCAATCAGAAAAGTGTTTACATTTCATGAGATGCAAGTGCGAGAAAGTGCAGAAAGGAAGTTTTTTTTTATTATTATTAGGTTTAAATTCAAGATTCAAGATTCAAAGATTCAAAGTGTTTATTGTCATATGCACAGATAGAACGCATGTTTCCCTGTACAATGAAATTCTTACTTTCTTACTAAATGTCATACAGTAAGTAAAATGAGAATTTACAAAAAATAGAAATAAAATAAAATACAAATAAACAAAAAAAAAATTAAATAAGAGCAAACACATAAGAGCAAAAAGGCAATAAAGGTGAGGTAGTGCCGTTCTCAGTGTGGTAGTGCAATTCTGAAAAAAAAACAATTTGCGTGCAAATACAAAATGTGATTCGTGAGCAGTTGTGTCCATGTAAACAGTCGTGTCCATGTAAACAGTTGTGTCCATGTAACAGTTATGTTATGTTATGTTATGTTATGTTATGTTATGTTATGTTATGTTATGTTATGTTATGTTATGTTATGTTCATGGTTGCAAACTCCTGTCAGCTGTTTAGGAGTCTGATGGCAGAGGGGAAGAAAGAGTTCTTCAGTCTCGAGGTCCTGCATTTCACACTTTTGTACCTCTGTCCTGAGGGTAGAAGTGTGAACAGTCCGTGCTGGGGGTGGGAGGGGTCTTTAAGGATGGACGCAGCTCTCCTGTGGACTCTGCGGTGGTAGATGCTCTGCAGAGAGGGCAGTGGAGTCCTGGTGATCTTCTGCGCAGTCTTCACCACTCTCTGTAGGCGTTTACGGTCCATGGCAGTAGTGCTGCTGTACCACACCGTGATGCAGTTGGTCAGGACACTCTCATTGATGCAGCTGTAGAAGTTGCTGAGGATCTTAGGCGACATGCCAAACTTCCTCAGCCTCCTCAGAGCTTTGTGTACCTGGGTCGTTGAGACAGTTGGTGGAGAGGAGGGGGGTTGATTGGTCCAGGTGTGTGTGGGCCCCCTCTCTGCAGTGTAGCTGGGGCCCTCAAATCGGGTGTAGAATGTGTTGAGGTCGTCTGGCAGGCTGTCTTTTGAGGTGGTGATGTTGGTGGTGTTGGTCCTGTAGTCTGTGATGTGCTGCAGGCCTTGCCACATCCGCCCTGAGTCAGCAGTAGAGTAGAAGCTGTGCAGCTTCAATCTGTACTGCCTCTTGGCCGCTGTGATGGCTTTTCTCAGTCCGTACTTCGCAGCTTTGTACTCGGTCTCATTGCCTGATATAAATGCAAGAGAGCGAGCACGCAGCATGTAATGTACCTGACTGTTTATCCAGGGCTTCTGGTTTTTTGGTGGGCACGATGTTATCAACACAAGTGCTGATGTACAAAGTCACATACTCAGCATAATCCTGTACGCTGATGGAAGAGTCCTCCAGAGTGGCTGCAGCTTTAAACACATCCCAGTCTGTCAGAGCAAAACAGTCCTGCAGGGTTCTCTCAGTCTCTGGGGTCCAGAGTTTAACCTGTTTGGTGACAGGGTGTGTTTGTTTCAGTCTTTGTCTGTAAGCAGGGTACAGGAACAAAGAGATGTGGTCTGAGTGTCCGAAGTGGGGGCGGGGTGCAGCCCTGTATGCACCACGTATGTTACTGTAAACATGGTCCAGAGTGTTCTTATCACGGGTGGGAATGTCCACATGCTGGTGGTATTTGGGGAATACAGTCCGTAAACTACACTGGTTGAAGTCGCCAGCAACAATAAAAACAGCGTCAGGATGAGCCGTTTCTAACGCGCTGATGACGTCATGGAGTTTGCAGTAGAAACTCCACATCTGGCGAACAGTGTTCATCCACCGTCTGTATGTCCCCACACCACGAGTTGTTGACAAACGCACACACACACCTCCCGCTTTAGTCTTACCGGACGCGGCCGTTCGATCGCCTCGGTGAACAGAGTGAGTCTGTAGCTGAATTTCGTCCACTGGGACTTTGTCTGAGAGCCAGGTCTCGGTGAAAATCAGTGCGCAGCACTCTCTGATTTCCCGTTGGGTTGTAATCCTGGCTCGTAGCTCGTCCAGTTTGTTTTCCAGGGACCGCACATTTGCTAGCAGGAGACTCGGTAGCGGTGGTCGGCTAGCGCGAGCTTTTAGCCTAGCATGGAGCCCTCCCCTCTTGCCTCGCTTGCGTCGCCGTCTCCGAAGCGCTCTCCTGGGGTCAGCTAACTCACTCTTGGAGCGAACAATCAGTTGTAGCTCGAGTGGAATAAAACTAGCAAAGTCAGTGTGTTGTGAGTTGGCAATGTCCAGTAATGCCTGTCGGTTGTATGTTAGCAGTGCATGGCATTTGTGCACTGCAGAAAAAACAAGAAACACTCAAAAAAGAAGGAAAAGCCGACATTCGAGCGCGGAGCGAGCAAACACGTCTGCCACGGAGGGCGCCATGTTGAGTCAATGCATGTTGAGTCAATGCATAGGAAGTTGTGTAAAAGTTCTGTTTTCAGCAGTTTTTTAAATTTTGGGAGTGAGTTTGCTGAGCGGTGGAATGAGTTCCACCATCGTGGGATCATTGCGCTGTAGAGTTTTGCTTGGTGTCTTCTGTGCAGTACTGGGACCACCAGATGTTGTTCGTTGACAGACCACAGCGGACAGGAAGGATTGTAAACTTCAATGAGGGAGTTGAGGTAAGCGGGAGCTGTTGAGTTCATCACCTTGTACTCAAGAGACAGAGCTTTGAACCTGATGTGAGCAGCTAAAGGAAGCCACCGTAGAGATCTGAAGAGTGGTTTGAAATGGGTCCTTTTTGGTTGATAAAAAATGAGGTGTGCTGCTGCATTTTGGATCATCAGCAAGGGTTTGATTGTGCATACCAGTGTTGTAGTTATCAAGACGACATATGACCAGCACCTGTGCAATGAGCTGGGTTGTATATTCTGTGATAGTATATTCTCCTTGACTTAGTGGGGGCAGTCACTGTAGATCAAATGTTGATGCTGATGTTGTGTTGTGTCGAAGGGCCGACTGAGAAGTACAAGGACTTTGGTCTTGGAGAGCTTGAGCTGAAGATGTCTCTCTCTCATCCAGGCAGAGATGTTGGAGAGACAGGCAGAAAATGCGTGATTAGACAGGAGTCATCCAGTGGAAAGGACAGTCATTTTTTTCAAAATTAATTCAAAACTGAAGGTGAACTGACGTCTGTGACATTTCTTGACCATCACCTGAAGTCTTGTTATTTTAAGCAAAAAATAAATCTGTACCATCATTAGCAGGCCTCCTTCGGTTATTCTCCTTGTGTTTACTGTATGTGTACAGGAATGGGATTTAAACCCGCTGCCTTCTGCATCCCAATCAAATCCTCTGCCACTGAGCCACCAGGCCCCGAAACATGTTAGTTATATAAATTTAGCTAATACAAGAAATACAGTATCGAATTACTTACACAGACGCACACAAAGTCATAGTAACGTGCAACTGTATTTTATTAAGATTAACAAAACACGTTAATCAACGATTTAGTTGTTTTTTAAATAATCCACAATTTGAAGTTGTGGATCTTTTAATATCACCTGAGAGATGCTAGATAATAACCAGTTCTCTAAAATGGTCCATTTACCCAGATTCCTAAGCTCCTCTCAGCCAAGTAAACAGCTGATCCGATAGTCAGTTCACAGACTCGGATTGACTTCAACTGTTCTTTAGCCCAAAGTAAGAATCTCACTTATTTTTAAAGTTTACTGCCTGCTCTAAATCCACTCTACTCCTCCTAAGTGAACAGAAACCACAAGATGGCTATAAAAAACAACCGAATTATGTTCCTTAAGGTCAGAAGAGGAACGTTGGTATGGTTACTGTCAACAAACAACCACTAAATTTGACATCTCCTCCCCCGCACATAGAGGGGGGGGCAGTGGTGGTCAAAAGTGAATTAGACTAAGTACAAATAAAGAAGTTCACAGCTTTGCAGGAAGCATTCTGTGTGAATGCAGCTGAAGTGCACACATCCTGTTCTGATGTGTGTCAGATAAACTGGCAGTGCACCCTGTAATTACAGAATAGGTCCCCTATAGTTACCATATACCTATAGTTTAAGTTCTCTTTCTGTTGCCTGTTTGTTTCCTATTAAGCATCATACAAGAACCACATAATATTAGATTACGTCCCCCTCACTTCCAAAATACTGACGGTATAACAATTTCCAAGTTCCCAGGTTGTTACCACTCTATTTTGCATCTTGTTATCAGGTACCTATAAGTAAATATTTTTAATTACAGTAAAGCTACACCATTATTACTAAATTGGTGGGTCGTAATTGACAATGCTATCTGTCACACCTGCTAAGTTAACTGCTAAAAAAATACTACAATTAAAAATGGTGCCCTTAGCAGAACCTAGACACCAGTCAAACATCAGGGAGAAGGAGCAACAAATAGCAATAAGACATGACAACAAGAAACAGAATCACAGAGGAAGTAAGAATGTCAGAGTCCTGTAGGCTGAAGATCCAACCGATCAGGACTGAGGCACTGACAGCCAGGTGAAGGAGAAAAGCCCCAGGATGGTCCAGCACAGAGGACAGAGAGGAGGAAAAAGACTGAGACTGTCCTGCAAAATATAACTATGGCAGACCTTATGGTACTACTATACAGACATGGGAAACTTTGGCATATACCCAAAGGACGTGCTCGGGGTGTATGGAGCAGAGGAATTTACCACAGCACACCAGAGTTTGAGTCCAGTGTCAAACAACTTTTGTCTGCTTTGTTGCAACAAGTCGAGTAACATGAATAATGTGATATGTGACAAATCACATTTTAACAACAACTAATCATGTTTATTTAGTACCTAACCGTCCCCAGATTCTTTGTGCTTAACCAAACACTATTTTAACCCTGCGGCTTTAAGTGTTTAGTGTGAAAAAATAGTGTTAAACTAGCTGCAACAGGCTCGGCCATTTTGTTACCTGGTGCTAAAAGGCTTCCATTTTAACAGACATCAGCCTCAGTACCTTGCTGCAGTTTTTCAATAAAAACTTTTAATGCGTTAAATGAGAAGCGATGCACAAATTAACCATATGGGCATTAAGGTTTTGAGAAAGTGAAAGTTTATGTGTTTAAGCGATTTAACAGCATCCTCACAGTGGTGAGGATGCTGATAATAACCAGTTCTCTAAAATGGTCCATTTTATCCCAATTCCTAAGCTCCTCTCAGCCAAGGAAACAACCGAGCATCTGCTAACTCACATCTTCAGAATTCATCAAATTCCCCCACGGCATCGTCTCAGACCAGGGTCCCCAATTCCCAGCCAAATTCTGGGCCGTATCCTGTCGCCTACTAGGGATCACAGTCACTTTGTCCTCCAGGTTCCATCCCTAATCTAACAGTCATTCTGATCATCTAAACCAGGAAATGAAAACAGGACTCCGACTACTGTGCTCTCAGGATGTGGGCAAAGAGCTAACCCCATTCAAAACTGTTTATGGCTATCAGCCCCCTCTCTTCTGTTCACAAGAGGCTAAAGCTATGGTCTGTATCTGTATACCTGGACTCTAAACTCTGCCTCTGGCCCTCATTGGAGACCTTTTCTATTTGTTTTCTGACTTCCTAACTAGTATATTTCTTGAAATTGAGATTTGGATTCTGTTAAAGTTGGATTGCGACTGTGGCGCAGGAAGGCAGAGTGGTTGTCCACCAATCTTGCAGTTGTTGGTTCAATCCCCGGCTCCTCTGGTGACACGTCGAAGTGTCCTTGAGCAAGACACTGAGTGTTGGCCAGCTGCATAGCAGCTCCCCCATCGGTGTATGAGTGTGTGTGTGTGATTGTGAGTGTGAATGGGTGAATAAGAAGCAGTTTGAAACGCTTTGAGTGCCAATAGGGAGAAAAGCGCTATATAAGTGCAGAACATTTACCATTATTGGATTGGTATTCCGAATCATTCATGACGCAAGCTTTCAAGATGATACTGTGTGTTTGGTATTTTGGATTTTGTGATTGAATTTGGATTCAGAGCTTGTGAAACTCCTGAGGAGAGGGCTTCTTCATCAGCTGTAAATTTTAGAGTTGTTTTTCAGTTGTTTTTAAAGTAGAACTGGGAAACAGGTGCAAGAATAAAATGTCATAACCAGTAAACTGCATGAGCACTATTACTTCTTTGGGAGATCCTGCATGCATCAGCCTCTTAAATGAGCACTTAATAATAATAATCCTGATAATAATCCTCGCTTGATCTAGCGTGTCATAGCTGCTATAATCAGGTTCTCTCCTCTTACATCTTTAATGTTTTTAAACTTATCAACAACCTCACCGTAGTGTGGACAGAGAGAAAACTGATCAGGAATGTGAAACATAGAGAAATGTATTTCTCTTGTCCTAGCCCAAATCAATAGACTGGGGCTAAAAAAAAAAAAAAAAAATCTTTCCTTCGCTTTTTTTGCTAATTCAAAAACGAGGATGCAAAACTTTTCACCCAATTGTATATCGTATTTCAGTTGTGATTAGAAAGCTGCATAATCAGTAACTAAGTATGTTGATTGTAATTTCTCTGTGTTACAGTGACACAGGCTCAGAATGAGTGGGGAATAACTTATCCTTCTCTTAAGATCTGTGGCATAAAAGGATCAACAGTGGACATAAACTGCACCTACACATACCCATCCACACTGAATGATAGAACTACCACTATTAAAGAAACACTGTGGTTTACTAAGGGGGAAAATAATGCACCTGTGGATCTGTTAACAGACTCAGATTACACAGGTCGTGTGCGTTATCACTGTGAAAACAACAAATGCACTCTGACCATCACAGACCTGAGACTGAGAGACTCAGCTGTTTACAAGTTCAGATTCATATCAAACCAAGCAATAGGGAAACATACTGGTTTACCTGGAGTCACTTTGTCTGTCACAGGTAACATTCACTGAAACTTTACTTTCTTACAGTGGTTAATTTTGAGAAAATAAATCGGTTTGTGTTATGTTAAATTTCTTTCCACACATATTCAGATCTCCAGATGCAGGTGATCAGATCAGAACCCCGTCAGGACTCAACCTGGGCAGAAGTGAAGTGTCAAAGCAGTTGTTTAACTGATAATCCCACCTTCATCTGGTACAAGAATGGACAGATATGGAGAGAAACAACTTCTCCGTCTCATGAAGACAACTTCAATTCTACAGACAGTTATTCCTGTGCTGTGAAAGGTCATGAGAAGTTCCCCTCTCCTCCAGTGTGTGAGTTTACCCACTGTCCTCACTTTATACTATATCACGTGGTGGAGCCAAGACCACAAAAGGGTTTTTAGATGATTCACTGTGCAGAAGTAGTGAAAGATGAAATTTCTTCCCCATAACGTTCAGCATTCATTGACTATGACTGCAGGTTTTTTTTTATCCCCAGTCTTCAGATCTGCTGATGACAGCAGATTGTGACTCTTTACAGACTGTGATTTATGTGCTACAATCTATCTATTTGATTTAAAACATATCACTGAAACCCACATAGTTTACTGTTGGATCTCATTAAAATATGTTTAACTGTGAAATCACACATTTATTTTTAAAGTTCAAGTTAAATGTATTTTCATATTTCCTCCTCCAGATGCTCCACAGCTTCCCTCTGTGTCAGTGAGTCCCTCTGCCGAGATAGTGGAGGGTAGTTCAGTGAATCTGACCTGTAGCAGTGATGCTAACCCAGCAGCTAATTATACCTGGTTCAAAAAGGATGGAAATCCAGACCTTCAACTCATTAGTAAACAACAACTTGTCTTCAGGTCCATTCTGTCCTCTGATTCTGGACAGTATTACTGTACAGCTGAGAACAAGCTGGGGAGGAGGACATCTGAGTATAAGTTTGTTAATGTTGAATGTAAGTGAAACAGTTTATTTTGAAAATCTTCCTACAGCTGATGAATGTGGATTTAAAACCTTAGGTTATAAAAAGCAGGAAACAATTTATCTCATCATTGCTGTTTTCTTCAGCTCTGCTTGCTGTTAGTCATAAAACCAGATATAAACTTTAGATTTATCCACATACAGATTTGACTTTTTAATATACAAATACACAAAAATAATCATTGTAATCAAATAATAATTTGTAAAGTTCTCCAATGTGTCATTGAGTCTCTCTGGTCATCATCCTGACCCTGATAATATGTATAAATGTTTTCTCCTCCAGATCCTCCACAGCTTCCCTCTGTGTCAGTGAGTCCCTCTGCTGAGATAGTGGAGGGTAGTTCAGTGACTCTGACCTGTAGCAGTGATGCTAACCCAGCAGCTAATTATACCTGGTACAAGGAGAATGAAGACTCACCAAAAGCTTCAGGACAAATCTTCACCATCACTGACTTCAGACCTGAACACAGTGGGAATTATTCCTGTGAAGCTCAGAACACAAGAGGACGTCAGTTCAACATCTTTCATCTGACAGCTGTGCCAGGTAAACAATAGTCTGTGGTCTTCGCACACACAGGTTCATATTTACTGCCTTAATGCATTCACTACCCCTTCACTCTAAGTATCACAGTTAAATGCATAAACCCAACCCCCTACTCTTAACCTAAACCATTATCTAACCCTTTATTAATCTTAACCCTCAAACAGACCTTCAAACTTGATAGGCCTGGAAAAACTGTCCCAACAGGGTTTAATTTATATTAGGAAGCTGAGTAAGAAACAAACACACATTAACTGAACTATCATCATAGAATTTCTTGGGAGGATTTTCCTAAATGTTTTTCTGTAGCTGTGCACAGTGAGGACTCACAGGAACACTGGGCAAACTGCTTCATCAGCTCCTGTTAAAACACATTTTCTTTCTTTTGGTTTATACTTCCAGCAAATATCAGGCTGATCCTGCTGGTCTTGCTGCTGATTCCTCTCTTTGTCCTGAGCCTGTTTACAAGGTAAAAGGTTACAATTCCATCAGTTTTCTTCAGATTTTCTTTATTCACAAAGTGATTAATTTCATTGGGTTTAACATTGTATTGTGGTTGTAGCTGGTATTGTTGGATTCAATTAAGGAAGAAGAAAAAACTGAGCAGCAACACTGAACCAAATGGAAGCACAGAGACGAAAGAGGTGAGAGGATCTGTTGACAAAATGTTTCCAATAACATATATTATGATTCCTAAGTTTGTCCAAAATTATGTGAGTGATGTCATTAAATCCATGTGCAGGTCAGTTTAGTCATGTCTTGTCATCTCTCCCCATCAGTCAGACTCTGGTCCTGATTATGAGAACATCTCAGCCTTCAGGTCGGTCACTGCAGCACAGACAGACGACACAGAGGAGCAGGTAAAGTCCAGTTAGAGAAGTTAGAGCTTCCTGCCTGGAAGAAACAGGCTTCACCCTAATTTGTAGTTATGACACGTACATCATCCATTAGATTTTTCTCTAAATGCTGTTCATCCAGAGGCAGCAATGAGCTGAATAGTTGAACAGCTGAGTATGTGACCTCATCCTTCTGAAATCCTCTACCATGTCCTATCTTCTTACTGTGTTCTTGTGCAGACAGCACTTATTGCACCAGTCCCCGAAGGCCTCCAGAAGGTCCCTGTACTCTTGTTCCTAAACACCCCAGATACATGCAACAATAGCTGTATCATCATATTACTTTTGTATGTCACAGGAATCAAAGCTGTGTTTAAAGTCCACTATCCAAAGTCCCTAGTGTGACATACTGAGGTCACAATGTCTGTTATCCTGGAAGTCAAGGAGTGGTCTACCTCCATAACCCCCAGCTTGTTACTCAGTATGTGGGGCTACATGGTGTTATATGCACTTAAAAAGTCAATAAAAAAGGAACCTGACATAATATCTACTCCAGATAAGTGCAGCAAACGTATCCTCCACTCCAATGTAATCCGTGTATGCACCACAGTGACCTCTGACCTCAGAAAATGGACTACCAAATAGGCCACCAGTGAGTAATCATTTAACTCAGACTGGCACCCTATTGGGCAGCGGTACAAGACAAGATGTTTTCCATTTCACCGGAACTGTACATCTTCAAAGACTCATGTTGAAAATCCACTGGAGAGGCTCCGGTAACTTGGTTACAGTCTTTGAGGAGTTTCAGTCTGGAGTCTCTTCATCCGGGCCAGCAGGTTTCCCTGTACTCAGCTTCCAGAGCTTCGCCCTTACCTCATCTACTGTAAAAGACAATAGTGGTTGACCAGGAGTGATGGATGCTATAGTTGCAGAGGAGGGGAAGGAGGAGGAAGGATGAAGGGAGGGAGAGTGGCTGCTTGAGCAGGGGCAGCAGGTACTACAGGAGGGGGAACGAGTGCTTGGGGAAGCATGTATTCTAAACCCCCATCAAACCTGTTAAAGAACAGGTGAAAACTGTTGGCTCTATCCACATTATCATCCAAGACCTGGCTTTACTTTTTTGAATAATTCTCATTCCCTTCCACACATCTATGATGTCACTCTGCTGCAGAATACCCTCAACCTTCTTCTTGTAGTACCCTTTTGCCTGCATTAATCTCTTCTTCAGCTCATACTGAACCTCCTTGAGGATCTCCTTGTTTCCCTGAACGCCTGCTTTTTCTGATTGAGAAGCTCCTTGGTTTTACTGGTGATGCAGGGTTTGTTGTTAGCAAAACAACATACAGATGTGCAGCCAATCTGGACCCCACATGCCATCATAGACTTATACTGTGTGTTTATGCAGAGTTTGTTTTACTGCAGATGTGTAGGATTAACAATGTTTTCAGTTTCTTTAATTTGAACCAATGAATCGTAGATAAATTATCCTGATTAGGTTCTCGGTTTCCATATTGTATGTCTCATCTTTTCATCCCTCCTCAACAGTCCGACTCCTACAATGTTTATGAGAACATCTCTGAGGTCAATCGCTGCAGCACAGACTGAAGACACAGGGCAGCAGGAAGACTTCAGGTCAGAACTTCCTGCACAGAAGAAACAGGCCAAACTCGAATTCATAAAGATCCTACAAGTCCAGTCCCTCACTTGTTTTTGATCTGGTTTTCTTTAGATGCTGTTTAACCAGTGGTAGGAACGAGCTGATTGAGGAAGAAAGTAGAACATGGGAGAGGATGTGGACACATTTATTTCAAAGTTAAAGCGTTTTTTACTGTTACATTACTGTTCATGTAAATAAAAATATTGCAGGTTTACAAATCCATTTTTATAGATGACATCACACCTGTCTAATTTCAGAATATACACTTAAAACTAAAGTATCAACATTCACAATGTATAATTTCAATATATAATTTCATCAAAATTAGACTAATGCTGTTTTTTAGTTGCAACACTGCAACACCTGCAGAAACTGCTTTATCTTTATCTAAAGGCTCTTTTTGATCATTATTTCAATTCCTTCTTACTGCTGCAGGGGGCGTCAGAGTACAGAAATGTTTGGATTTCAGCTTCGAACTGATAGATTTCTCTTTATTTTTCAGCATGTGATTTTTATTCATGAGTAATAAAAACTAGTAGCATTTAAATATGTACAGTTGTCTTCAATTTTTTTTTCACTGAATAAATCCTGTGTAAGTGTAATTTATCATTTTGATGTGCGAAGACGTGCAGTAAAATTTTGTATTGATCAGGAATTTTTGCTGTGAGTTCATCTTTAAACAGAAACATAAAGTTTCACTGATACTGAAGCTTTTACAGAATAGAAGCCCAGTACTTATACTTTTTTTCCATTTGTCATCAGTGTTGATCATAAATTATTCACAGCTCCTGATCAGGCTCTATTGTGTCCTACAAA
This sequence comes from Channa argus, assembly GCF_033026475.1. Classification (NCBI taxonomy): domain Eukaryota; kingdom Metazoa; phylum Chordata; class Actinopteri; order Anabantiformes; family Channidae; genus Channa; species Channa argus. Next base: position 4,146,129 of record NC_090199.1, read on the forward strand.
CTAAAAGTTTGAAGAATTTAACTTAAAATATAAGTAGCTTTAATAAGTAAAAACGAAAAAAAACTTCACAAGTGAAAGTGAAGTGAAACTTCAGTGTTGCAGGTTTTGGCCTCATCATTGTGTGCTCTAAAGGGTCAGTTCACATCAAATACAACAACTTGATTCACTCAGTCGTCTGAGTGAACCTTGATGCTAAATCTACTTTTCATGTTTTCCATTTAAAGAAGTGAAAATAAACACTCTGCCAACACATCACACATCAGTACAGTTAATATTATTGGTGTGAAGCAAGTTTTCAGTTAACTTGCAGTTAAAGTATCAACTGATGCATCAAACTGTCACATCTGCAGAGATGCAATAAGACAGGACAACAAGAAACCAAAAGGGAGACAGACAGAGTGAGGCACCTGATGAAGATCCATATCCAACCCCCATCTGAAATGTGGCACAGACATCAGGAGAGGAGAGAGGCCCCTGGATGGAAGAAATAAGTGAATTAAACACGTCTACACACCGGGATCCTGTCCAGCCCTTGGAGGGGCTCCACCGCCTTGATCGATGCTGGAGGGGAGGGGTTCTTACCCCGCTCTGAAGGGGCTTTTTCCTCTTTGGCTCATGCACCCAGACGGCCTGCAGGACCTGCTGATTCATTCTTTTTTGCCTTTATTGCTGTGTTTTCCAGTCCTGCTTGTGGAGTGATTTTCAGTTGTGTTCAGCCCCCAGTTACCTACAATAAACCCACTTATGATTAAATCCTCCTCTTGCCGTCTCCTTATTTGGGTCCTAAAAACCTAATATCCTAATCTGTGACAGAGAGAGGCCCCAGGCTGTCATAAATAAATTAAATAAAGTGTTTGAAATATCTGACTGTGTTGCTGCAGTTTTTATTACTCTGCAAAAAAGCAGAACTTCATGAAAGTTATTTAGAGCTTAAACAAAAGTTAGAGAATCATGAACAGAACATTCAGCTCCTCTCACTCTTTTTTTACATTGCTAATGCCAACGTTTAGTGTTTGCTGTCATTTTGCGCATCGTGCATATTAATGATGTCAAGAAGAAGGAAGTCTGCTCTATTTTAACATCCTGGTTTCTGTCTTCTGCTTATTGGTGACAGAGGAAAAACATCTTTACAGACATCTGTGTCCAATATACAGTAAGTATAAGTATTTAGTATTTGATGCACTTTCTGTACATGTTTATCTGCTAATATGTTTCCTTTTATCTGAATTATCACAGACAGATCAGAGGACAGTTATGCATTTTCATGCTGCAGCAAGTGGATTTGTTGTCGTCCTTCTGTCTGTGTCAGGTACTGTAGTTCTACATTTACTCCAGTAAAACTGAGGGATGTAAGGAAATGAACCATATTGAAACTTATGATCAAAGTCATTTCACTAAGCTGTATTTGGAAATAAGTTAACAAGAGTGAACTTTACATTGTAACCTTAATGTCTTTTGACCAATAGCAACAGTAAGTGTCTTACGAGATGAACAGGGAAACAGGAACCCAAATGCAGACAGATGCTGTAAAGTCTCTTAAATAATAATAAAAAGGCCAAAACCTTACAGCTGATTTGTCTAGAAGGAAAAAAGACACATATCAGGAAACAAGGAAGGATTCAGAAATTAAAGATAAAACAAAATGAGCAAAAACAGGAGGTGAGACATATGTCCACAATGAACATGAAAAACCTGACAATAAGAAAAATCTATTTAAATTATACAATTATGCTCAACGGCCAGTTTATTACACATTACACACATTGTGTATAATTAATGATTCAAAGAATATATTTATTTAACCATGAGTTGGGCTGTTTGAGGGAAATATTTGTTTGTTGCACATTTTGAATGTGTAATTAGTGTTAAAATATGTTGCAAATACAATTTGTCATTTTGACCAGTCATCTCCTGCTTTAGTCTGTGGGTTAATTATTTTGAGAATGTGACGTTAAAGTGAATAGTAGTGTTTGAGCAAACAAGAAAAATTGTGAAAAAAGTGTTGGTGTTGTTTTTGATACTGTGTGAGCTCAGTGTGATGTTCCCACGGTCAATATTTCCCATAAGGGGACGTTTTCTTATCTGTTAAGTTTAGTAGAGCTTCATGTAAACTACATCTCTCCCCACACTTTTATGGTTTCACACTAAACTCAGCAGCAACCTGACCACAGAGAGGAAACTAATCAAGATATGCAAACCCTCATGATCATTTTTCTTTTTCTTGTGGCAGCCAGAAAACTCAGCCTGTAATTTAACAAAACCAAACTGTCTCCATATGTGAGTGCACCTTCAGACACTTTTAATCTGAAATAACATCACAAAAGTTATAAATTACTTATTTTCTAATCATATTATTATTATAACAGAACCTTTCTTAATAACTTATTGTTACTTAGTATTAACATCTAACGTTATATCCATAAAATGATATACTAATTTATCCACCTTGGTTTCTGCTGTTCTCTGTGTTACAGTGATACAGGGTCAGAATAACTGGGGAGTGACTTACACCTCAACTAAGATCTGTGGCATAAAAGGATCAAAAGTTGAAATTTCCAGCACCTACACATACCCATCCAGAATGAATAACAGAAGTACTGCTGTTAATGAGAGATTTTGGTTTACTAAGGGGGAAAATTATGCACCTGTGGATCTGTTAACAGACTCAGATTATACAGATCGTGTGCATTATCACTGTGAAAACAACAAATGCACTCTGACCATCACAGACCTGAGACTGAGAGACTCAGCTGTTTACAAGTTGAGGTTCACAACAAACCAACCGGAAGGAAGTTATACTGGTGAACCTGGAGTCACTTTGTCTGTCACAGGTAAAACTGTCATGTTAAATGGTTATGTTCTTTACTATATAGGAAATATTGTTGTGAAGTTGCATGTATGTAGAAACATTTCACTTTTCTTTCCACACATATTCAGATCTCCAGATGCAGGTGATCAGATCAGAACCCCGGCAGGACTCAACCTGGGCAGAAGTGAAGTGTCAAAGCAGTTGCTTACCTGATAATCCCACCTTCATCTGGTACAAGAATGGACAGAAGATTTGGAGAGAAACAACATCTCCGTCTCATGAAGACAACGTTAATACTGGAGACTATTCCTGTGCTGTGAAAGGTCATGAGAACTTCCCTTCTCCTACAGTGTGTGAGTTTACTTACTGTCTTTTTTTACATTCTGGATGCAAACTTAACCCCTAAAGCTAACATGATACATATGCATCATCAGCTAGTACAAATGTTCAGTTTCTACTGGCTGATGGTGCAAATTACAAAAGTGTAAAAGTTTGAATCCTCTTTGAAAAAAGAAAACTTTAATTGATTTTGACGACAACAACATTTACTAACTAAATGTGCATTAAATATTATGTTGACTAAAAAAAATAACAGTCTTTGATTTACACTTTTTGCCATTTCAAATAAGGGAGCACAGCACTGTCTCCCCCTGCTGGAGTCCCAAGCTGATCACTGGCATCACTAGAGGGTCAATGCACAATCAAAGCACACAGATGACAATGCACACTATGTATCTGCTGTACTCTCTGTCTCACTGACTGAAAAGTCAGGACAGATGACAACCGCAACAAATACATGCAAGAAAAACAAACACACATCCTAAAACTAGTTTAGTCTGATGACTATGATAGGAGCAAAACTTGCTTTTCTACCAGTGAAATGCATTTTCTGCAGGTACATAACTATCACCTTCCACCTTTTACATGCACTCGTGTTGAACTTGCTTCTCTTGGTTCTAGTTTGTGTAGCACATGTAAATGATGCCATTAAACTTCCTTTTGTTTTCTCTGTATTAAATATCTCTATACTTCAAGCTACAAACTCCTCCAGATGACATCATCCACCTCCTGTGAAAAAGAAGGTCTAAATGGACAAACTATTATTTACTTTATCTACTTATTTTGAAGTAAAATGTGATTTACCTGATCTTACTTTGTTTTTAGCTGTATTTCAGTTGCTTGAATTTGTTTAATGCAACCACAAGGGGACTTAAGCCAGTGTCTTTTTGTTCCAGTCCCAAGTCTGGATAAATGCAGAGGGTGGTGTCAGGAAGGGCATCCAACATAAAGCACATGCCAAATTAAACATGTGAATCATGACCCAGATCCGTCGGGTTAACAACTACCACCACCAGGGCTGTTGACCTTCAGGGTACCGGTGGAAATTGGGCTACTGTTGGTCAAACAAGAAAAGGAGGAAGGTGCATTTGTAGGAAGAGAAAGAAGGAGAAAGCCAAGAATGTAGGACTGACAGTAGGGACTTTGAATGTTGGGACTGTGACAGGGAAGGCTAGAGAGTCAGGTGGCATGATGCAGAGAAGGAAGGTGGACATACTGTGTGTCCAGGAGACCAGTTGGAAAGGTAGCAAGGCTAGAAGCTTAGGAGCAGGGTTCAAGTTGTTCTACCATGGGTCAGATAGGAAGAGAAATGGAGTAGGAGTTATCCTGAAAGTGTCACAGTCGCTGGTTTTGGACTAGTTTTGTTTAAATTGATTTCCTGTTTTGGGCTTTTATTTTGTTGCTCCTCCCGTGTCTCTTCCTTTGAGTCTGTTTAGTATCTTTACCTTCCTCGTTTTGTTCTAATTGGTTTCACCTGTTCCCCAGTTTATTTATACCCAGCTTTCCCCACTGCTCACTGCCAGATCGTCTCCCCTGCTTCCCTAGAGAGCTGTCCTTCTGAACTGCATCTTTGGACTTTGTCTTCCCCTGCTTCCCCTGCTTCCCCTGTACACCTGTACACCTGTGGATTACCCCTTTGGACTTTGCCCTCTTGTGCCCACCTGTTCCTTGAGTTTTGGTCTGAGGTTTGGTTTTCCGTTCATTTCAGCGTAGTTTTGTTGTTTAGGTTTTCTGTGTTATTCTCTCTAGTTTCTTAGTTCCCTTGCCTTCCCAGTGTGGTTATAATTTAGTTAATCCCCTTTCTCCAGCTGTTTAAGTTCTTGGTCTGTTTTACTTAGTTTATGTTGTGAGTGTTGGCGTGTGTTTTCCCGTCCTCCTCACGGAGTGATTTTCTGTTGTTGCCTTTTGTTTAAATAAACTTTAATTTATTATAACCCCTTCCCTTGCCGTCTCCTCCTTTTCGGGTCCTGCAAAATTAAAACGACACACAATAGAAAGTGTGACAGAGGAGTTTGTGAGGAATGTTCTAGAGGTGAAAACAGTATCAGACAGGTTGAGTCTGAGTGATGTTCAGTGTTAGTGGTTATGACCCACAGGTAGGATGTGAGTTAGAAGAGAAGGAGAAATCCTGCAGTGAGTTAGATGAAGTGATGCAGAGCATCCCCTCCTGCAGAGAGCAGCTGTAACAAGGCAACACAAATTCCCTATGGGTTCAATAAAGTTCCTTTGAATCTTAAATCACTTGAAGGAACCTTCTATTCAAATGAAGTTGTCATGTTGCTCACACTATGGGGTTTATCATCATTGTCAACCTACTTTTCCAGAGCTGCTCCACATGAATAATCTGAACTCCTAATATTGAAAAACTCCTCCATGGTGAAGTCGCCCTTTTTACTGATTGTTTACTAAGATCAATGTTAAGTGTGGTTTCTGTTTTTCTCTGTTACAGTGATAAATAGTCAGAATGACTGGAGAGTGACTTACACTTCTACTCAGATCTGTGGAATAAAAGGATCAACAGTGGACATACACTGCACCTACACATACCCATCCAGAATGAATAACATAAATACTGCTGTTAATGAGAGATTATGGTTTACTAAGGGGGAAAATAATGCACCTGTGGATCTGTTAACAGACTCAGATTACACAGGTCGTGTGCGTTATCACTGTGAAAACAACAAATGCACTCTGACCATCACAGACCTGAGACTGAGAGACGCAGCTGTTTACAAGTTCAGATTCATATCAAACCAAGCAATAGGGAAACATACTGGTTTACCTGGAGTCACTTTGTCTGTCACAGGTAACATTCATTGAAACTTTACTTTCTTACAGTGGTTAATTTTGAGAAAATCGGTTTGTGTTATGTTAAATTTCTTTCCACACATATTCAGATCTCCAGATGCAGGTGATCAGATCAGATCCCGGTCAGGACTCAACCTGGACAGAAGTGAAGTGTCAAAGCAGTTGTTTACCTGATAATCCCACCTTCATCTGGTACAAGAATGGACAGAAGATTTGGAGAGAAACAACATCTCCGTCTTATGAAGACAACTTCAATTCTACAGACAGTTATTCCTGTGCTGTGAAAGGTCATGAGAAGTTCCCTTCTCCTACAGTGTGTGAGTTTACCTACTGTCCTCACTTTATACTATATCACATGGTGGAGCTAAGACCACAAAAGGGTTTTTAGATGATTCACTGTGCAGAACTAGTGAAAGATCAGATCTCTTCCCCATAACGTTCAGCATTCAATGACTATGACTAGGTTTTTTCATCTCAAGTCTTCAGATCTGCTGATGACAGCAGATTGTGACTCTTTACAAAGACTCTGATTTATGTGCTACAATGTATCTATTTGATTTAAAACATATCACTGAGACCCACATAGTTTACTGCTGGATCTGTTTAAATGTTTTTATATTTCCTCCTCCAGATGCTCCAAAGCTTCCCTCTGTGTCAGTGAGTCCCTCTGCTGAGATAGTGGAGGGTAGTTCAGTGACTCTGACCTGTAGCAGTGATGCTAACCCAGCAGCTAATTATACCTGGTTCAAAAAGAATGGAAATACAAACCTTCAACTCATTAGTAAACAACAACTTGTCTTCAACTCCAGCCTGTCCACTGACTCTGGACAGTATTACTGTACAGCTGAGAACAAGCTGGGTAGGAGGACATCTGAGTATAAGTTTGTTAATGTGGAATGTAAGTGAAAGTTTATTTTGAAAATCATCCTACAGCTGATGAATGTGGATTTGAAACCTTAAGTTATAAAAAGCAGGAAACAATTTATTTGATCATTGCAGTTATCTTCAGCTCTGCCTGCTGTCAGTCATAAAACCAGATCTAAACTTTAGATTTATCCACATACAGCTTAGACTTTTTAATATACAAATACACAAAAATAATCATTGTAATAAAATAATTTGTAAAGATTATTCAATGTGTCATTGAGTGTCTATGATAATCATCCTGACCCTGATAATATGTATAAATGTTTTCTCCTCCAGATCCTCCAAAGCTTCCCTCTGTGTCAGTGAGTCCCTCTGCTGAGATAGTGGAGGGTAGTTCAGTGACTCTGACCTGTAGCAGTGATGCTAACCCAGCAGCTAATTATACCTGGTACAAGGAGAATGAAGACTCACCAAAAGCTTCAGGACAGATCTTCACCATCACTGACTTCAGACCTGAACACAGTGGGAATTATTCCTGTGAAGCTCAGAACACAAGAGGACGTCAGTTCAACATCTTTCATCTGACAGCTGTGCCAGGTAAACAATAGTCTGTGGTCTTCGCACACACAGGTTCATATTTACTGCCTTAATGCATTCACTACCCCTTCACACTTTATACTTCCAGCAAATATCAGGCTGACCCTGCTGGTCTCGCTGCTGATTCCTCTCTTTGTCCTGAGCCTGTTTACAAGGTAAAAGGTTACAATTCCATCAGTTTTCTTCAGATTTTCTTTATTCACAAAGTGATGAATTTCATTGGGTTTAACATTGTATTGTGGTTGTAGCTGGTATTGTTGGATTCAATTAAGGAAGAAGAAAAAACTGAGCAGCAACACTGAACCAAATGGAAGCACGGAAATGAAAGAGGTGAGAGGCTCTGTTGACTAAATGTTTCCAATAACCTATTATGATTCCTAAGTTTGTCCAAAATTATGTGAGTGATGCCATTAAATCCATGTGCAGGTCAGTTTAGTCATGTCTTTTCATCTCTCCCCATCAGTCAGACTCTGGTCTTGATTATGAGAACATCTCAGACTTCAGGTCGGTCACTGCAGCACAGATAGACGACACAGAGGAGCAGGTAAAGTCCAGTTAGAGAAGTTAGAGCTTCCTGCCTGGAAGAAACAGGCTTCACCCTAATTTGTAGTTATGACACGTACATCATCCAGTAGATTATTCTTTAAATGCTGTTCATCCAGAGGCAGCAATGAGCTGAATAGTTGAACAGCTGAGTATGTGACCTCATCCTTCTGAAATCCTCTACCATGTCCTATTTTCTTTCTGTGTTCATGTGCAGACAGCACTTATTGCACCAGTCCCTGAAGGCGTCCAGAAGGTCCCTGTACTCTTGTTCCTAAACACTCCAGATACATGCAACAATAGCTGTATCATCATATTACTTTTGTATGTCACAGGACTCTAAGCTGTTTTTAAAGTCTATGCAAAGATTGAACAGGAAAGGTGGTAAAACAGTCCACTGTGGAGCAGCGGTGCTGCTCCTGACCATAGCAGAGACACAGCTCCCGAGTGTGAAATACTGAGTTTGCGCTGTCCGTTCTCCTGATGAGGCGAAATGGTGTGAAATGCATTTGAAAAGCCGGGAAAAAAAAGGAACCTGTCATAACATCGCGGCTACTCCAGATAAGTTTAGGCCCAGTGCAGCAACTGCATCCTCTACTCAAGTGTAATCTGTGTATAGACCACAGTGACCTCTGACCTCAGAAAATGGACCACTAGGAACTCCAGAGTCATATGTGATGTTTAGATCACCAGTGAGTAATCATTTAACTCAGACTTGCACCCTATTGGCCACCGGTACAAGACAAGATGTTTTCCACTGCACCGGAACTGCACATGTTCAAAGACTTATGTTGAAAATCCACTGGAGAGGCTCCGCTAGCTGGGATACAGTCTTTGAGGTGTCTCAGACACACTCCATCCGGGCCAGCAGGTTTCCCTGTACTCAGCTTCCAGAGCTACTTTTCTGAGAACTGTTGTTTCTGTCCATATTATCATTCAAGAGCTCGCAATACTTTTTTGAATAGTGATGTTTTTCATTCCCTTCCACACATCTATGATGTCACTCTGCTGCAGCTTACCCTCGACCTTCTTCTTGTCATAGAAGATCATAGACTTATACTGTGTGTTTATGCAGAGTTTGATCTACTGCAGATGTGTAGGATTAACAATGTTTTACGTTTCTTTAATTTGAACCAATGAATCGTAGATAAATTATCCTGATTAGGTTCTCGGTTTCCATATTGTATGTCTCATCTTTTCATCCCTCCTCAACAGTCCGACTCCTACAATGTTTATGAGAACATCTCTGAGGTCAATCGCTGCAGCACAGACTGAAGAAACAGGGCAGCAGGAAGACTTCAGGTCAGAACTTCCTGCACGGAAGAAACAGGCCAAACTCGAATTCATAAAGATCCTACAAGTCCAGTCCCTCATTTGTTTTTGATCTCGTTTTCTTTAGATGCTGTTTAACCAGTGGTAGGAACGAATTGATGGAGGAAGAATGTAAAACAAAATGGAAGTAACATGGGAGAGGATGTAGAGGATGTGGACACATTTAATTTCAAAGTAAAAGCATTTTTGTTTTTCAGTTCAGTTATATTACTGTTCATGTAAATAAAAATATTGCAGGTTTACAAATCCATATTTATAGTTGACATCACACCTGTCTAATTTCAGAATATACACTTAAAACTAATTTATCAACATTCACAATGTTATGCCCCTGGTCTAGGGGAACCTAGACATAACACGATGTGGCCCACCACTGCTTCCATTCCCAAAGCAAAACCAGACCAAGTGTTGTAAACGGTAGTTATTTTTATACTTCGGATGTGAGCAATGCCCAAAACAACAAACAAAAACTCTCACACCATCCCTGTCTTACCTAAGCAACCAAATAAATACAAAACAAATGACAGGGTGTCTAACCTGAACTCCTAACCCGAAACAGGAGAAAAGGTAGTTACAAAAAAATAAGGGCTTCTCACTCCTTCTGTGGCTACCTGGTGCTCAATTTTGTACAGTGAGTTATATTTACAATTCTTTACAGAAATATCAAATCCAAAAAACTAAGTTCGCAGAGCTCCCTGTGAGTCCAGTTGAGAGTCAAGTACAGAATGCTGGGTTGGTTAAGAGTGGCAGAGGTGGACTAGCTGGGGCTCCTGACATCTTGGTACATATGGAGGAAGACGCTCCATCCTGTCCAATCAGGTGGCGACAATGAGTTTGAATGGCCCAATCTGTGCTGACCACCTGTAGCTTCAATTCCTTCTCACTGCTGCAGGGGGCGACAGAGTAGAGAAATCTTTGGATTTCAGCTTTAAACTGATAGTTTTCTCTTTATTTTTCAGCATGTGATTTTATTCATGAGTAATAAAAACTAGTAGCATTTAAATATGTACAGTTGTCTTCAATTTTTTTCAATGTTAAAATAAATCCTGTCTCAGTGTAATTGATTATTATGTTGTGAGAAAGACTCAGTCAAACTTTGTATTGATCAGGAATTTTTGCTGAGTTCATCTTTAAACAGAAACATCATAAAGTTTCACTGGTGCTGAAGCTTTTACAGAATAAAAGCTCAGTACTTTGTGCATCAGTGAGATTTTCTTCAACTAAAACAAGTAGTTCATAAGTCGTTTTTTTTTTTTTTTTTTTTACATTTGATCATAAATTATTCACAACTCCTGATCAGGCTCTATTGTGTCCTACAAACTAAATTTTCAAGGCATTGAACTTTAAAAGTAAATAGCTTCAATAACTAAACATGGGAAAAAAAAACACTAAATGATCATGTTCTGATGGATGGTAAAATATTTCACTGCCCTCTAGCGGTGAAGCTTCAGTGGGGCAGATTCAGATCAAATGCAGCAAGAGAAATATTTAATATCCAAAAATAAAGTTCCTGGTATTTCTAGTATTTGAAAAATATTTTCCCGTCCAAAACATTTGTTAAATTCTTATAAAGCTTATTCTGTCTCAAAGAGAGAAGTGATTTCAGTGTCTGATCAGCTCTGTGTTACAGTTTACAGCGAGGAAGAGTCACAACAGCAATTTGATTCACTGTGACTAAAACCATGAAGTTAAATCTACTTTTCATGTTTTTCCCTTTAAAGAAGTGAAAATAAACGCTCTGCCAGTGCATCACACATCAGTACAGTTAATATTATTGGTGTGAAGCAAGTTTTCACTTAACTTGTAGTTGAAGTGTAAACTGATGCCACATCTGCAGAGATGCAATAAGACAGGACAACAAGAAACCAAAAGACAGACAGACAGAGTGAGGCACCTGATGAAGATACATATCCAACCCCCATCTGACATCAGGAGAGGAGAGAGGCCCCAGGATGGAAGGAATAAATGAAATAAAGTGTTTGAAATATCTGACTGTGTTGCTGCTGTTTCTATTAGTCTGCAAAAAAGCAGAACTTCATGAAAGTTTAGAGCTTAAACTAACAGAACATTCAGCTCCTCTCTCACTTTTTTATGTAACTAATGCCAACGTTTAGTGTTTGCTGTCATTTTGCTCATCGTGCATATTAATGATGTCAAGATGAAGGAAGTCTGCTCTATTTTAACATCCTGGTTTCTGTCTTCTGCTTATTGGTGACAGAGGAAAAACATCTTTAGAGACATCTGTGTCCAATATACAGTAAGTATAAGTATTTAGTGTTTGATGCACTTTCTGTACATGTTTATCTGCTAATATGTTTCCTTTTATCTGAATTATCATAGACAGATCAGAGGACAGTTATGCGTTTTCATGCCGCAGCGAGTGGATTTGTTGTCGTCCTTCTGTCTGTGTCAGGTACTGTAGTTCTACATTTACTCCAGTAAAACTGAGGGATGTAAGAAAATGAACCATCTTGAAACAGACATATGGTACAAATTATGCTCAACAGCCAGTTTATTATGAACACCTTTCTAGTACCAGTAAACAAAGCTTAGTTTGGTTGCTGCCATGTGATTGGCTCATTAGACATTTGCATTAAGAAGCAGTGGAACAGGTGTACACGAGTAGCTGGGGAGTGGAGATTCAAGAGGTTGATACTAACGTGTATTTTGTTGTCCGTTGTGTGTAACAAGTGATAGAAAGACTGTATTAGTTTAAGATGAGTTGGGCTTTTGACAGAAGTATGTGTTTGTTACACATTTTGAATGTGTGTCATTTATTTTGAGAATGTGATGTTAAAGTGGACAGTAGTGTTTAAGGAAACAAGAAAAACTGTTATAAAAGTGTTGGTGTTGTTTTTGATACTGTGTGAGCTCAGTATGATGTTTCCATTGTCGATATTTCCCATAAGGGGACGTTTTCTTATCTGTTAAGTTTGGTAGAGCTTCTGTAAACCACACTTTTATGGTTTCACACTAAACTCAACAGCAACCTGACCACAGAGAGGAAACTAATCAAGATATGCAAACCCTCGTGATCATTTTCTTTTTCTTGTGGCAGCCAGAAATCTGATGTCTGATCTAAACACTTTTAAGCTTTAAATAACAATGTTATAAATAATTTCTAACAGAATGAACACTAATTTGCCAAAAACACAATTTCTGATAAAATTCTATATTTTTGTTTACTTTTGATTTAATTGATGGACAATAAATAACCCAGATAATGCAGCTAATTGGTTGGATCACTGAGGATTTGTAGTTTGTCCAACTTTCCATGAAAACATGTTGTTACACTAACAGAATCTCTTTTAATAAAAGATTATTAACTGAGATTTAGTCTGAATGTTGTTTCAGTTTTTCTCTGTGTTACAGTGATACAGGGTCAGAGTGACCGGAGAGTGACTTACACTTCTACTCAGATCTGTGGGATAAAAAGATCAACAGTGGAAATACACTGCACCTACACATACCCATCCAGAATAAAAAACAAAATTACCACTGTTAATAACACATTATGGTTTACTAAAGGGAAAAATAATGCACCTGTGGATCTGTTAACAGACTCAGATTACACAGGTCGCGTGCTTTATCAATGTGAAAACAACAAATGCACTCTGACCATCACAGACCTGAGACTGAGAGACTCAGCTGTTTACAAGTTCAGGTTCACAACAAACCAACCAGGAAGTTATACTGGTCAACGTGGAATCACTTTGTCTGTCACAGGTAACACTGTCATTTTAAATGGTTATGTTCTTTACTATATAGGAAATATTGTTGTGAATTTAAATGTATGTAGAAACATTTCACTTTTCTTTCTACACACATTCAGATCTCCAGATGCAGGTGATCAACCCCAGATTATTAGTTTTTTGTCCAGGTCTTTAGAACTGCTGATTGTGACTCTTTCTAAAGATGATGTTTATGTGCTACAAGTCACCTTCACTGTGAAACCTCTGTTCTCTTTAAATGTAATATATTTTTTTGTCTTCCGATCCTCCACAGCTTCCCTCTGTGTCAGTGAGTCCCTCTGCTGAGATAGTGGAGGGTAATTCAGTGACTCTGACCTGTAGCAGTGATGCTAACCCAGCAGCTAATTATACAGTGCCTTGCGAAAGTATTCGGCCCCCTTGAACTTTGCGAACTTTTGCCGCATTTCAGGCTTCAAACATAAAGATATGAAACTGTAATTTTTGGTGAAGAATCAACAACATGTGGGACACAATCATGAAGTGGAACGAAATTTATTGGATATTTCAAACTTTTTTAACAAATAAAAAACTGAAAACTTGGGCGTGCAAAATTATTCAGCCCCTTTACTTTCAGTGCAGCGAACTCTCTCCAGAAGTTCAGTGAGGATCTCTGAATGATCCAATGTTGACCTAAATGACTAATGATGATAAATCACACACACTTGTGTGTAATCAAGTCTCCGTATAAATGCACCTGGACTGTGATAGTCTCAGAGGTCCATTTAAAGCACAGAGAGCATCATGAAGAACAAGGAACACACCAGGCAGGTCCGAGATACTGTTGTGGAGGAGTTTAAAGCCGGATTTGGATACAAAAAGATTTCCCAAGCTTTAAACATCCCAAGGAGCACTGTGCAAGCGATAATATTGAAATGGAAGGAGTATCAGACCACTGCAAATCTACCAAGACCTGGCCGTCCCCCTAAACTTTCAGCTCATACAAGGAGAAGACTGATCAGAGATGCAGCCAAGAGGCCTATGATCACTCTGGATGAACTGCAGAGATCTACAGCTGAGGTGGGAGACTCTGTCCATAGGACAACAATCAGTCGTATACTGCACAAATCTGGCCTTTATGGAAGAGTGGCAAGAAGAAAGCCATTTCTTAAAGATATCCATAAAAAGTGTTGTTTAAAGTTTGCCACAAGCCACCAGGGAGACACACCAAACATGTGGAAGAAGGTGCTCTGGTCAGATGAAACCAAAATCGAACTTTTTGGCAACAATGCAAAACGTTATGTTTGGCGTAAAAGCAACACAGCTCATCACCCTGAACACACCATCCCCACTGTCAAACATGGTGGTGGTGGTGGCAGCATCATGGTTTGGGCCTGCTTTTCTTCAGCAGGGACGGGGAAGATGGTTAAAATTGATGGGAAGATGGATGGAGCCAAATACAGGACCATTCTGGAAGAAAACCTGATGGAGTCTGCAAAAGACCTGAGACTGGGACGGAGATTTGTCTTCCAACAAGACAATGATCCAAAGCATAAAGCAAAATCTACAATGGAATGGTTCACAAATAAACATATCCAGGTGTTAGAATGGCCAAGTCAAAGTCCAGACCTGAATCCAATCGACAATCTGTGGAAAGAACTGAAAACTGCTGTTCATAAATGCTCTCCATCCAACCTCACTGAGCTCGAGCTATTTTGCAATAAGGAATGGGCAAAACTTTCAGTCTCTCGATGTGCAAAACTGATAGAGACATACCCCAAGAGACTTACAGCTGTAATCGCAGCAAAACGTGGCGCTACAAAGTATTAACTTAAGGGGGCTGAATAATTTTGCACGCCCAAGTTTTCAGTTTTTTATTTGTTAAAAAAGTTTGACATATCCAATAAATTTCGTTCCACTTCATGATTGTGTCCCACTTGTTGTTGATTCCTCACAAAAAATTACAGTTTTATATCTTTATGTTTGAAGCCTGAAATGTGGCAAAAGATCACAAAGTTCAAGGGGGCCGAATACTTTCGCAAGGCACTGTACCTGGTACAAGGAGAATGAAGACTCACAAAAACCTTCAGGACAGATCTTCACCATCACTGACTTCAGACCTGAACACAGTGGGAATTATTCCTGTGAAGCCCAGAACACAAGAGGACGTCAGAACTCATAACACCATATATCTGTGTATTGGAGGTAACCAGTGCTACATGAACACACACACACACACACACACACACACACACACACACACACACACACACACACACACACACACACACACACACACACACACACCTTTTTCTGTATCTGTGCACAGTGAGGGTTAACAGTGACACTGGGCAAACAGATTTTCACAATTATCAGTCAATAAAACATATTTTCTATCTGTTGCTCTCAATTTCCAGGGAAGTCAGTAATTACCAGGCTGACTCTAGTGGTCCTGAAGCCAACTCGGTTCACCTTGACTATGTTTACGAGGTAAAACAACACAATTCCAACAATTTAATCACTGATTTCTTTAGTTTTTTAGATTTCCTTAATTTTCAAAGTCATTCGTTCCATGGTGTTAAATAATGTATTTGTGCTGTAGTTGTTATTGTTGGATTCGATCAAGAAGGGGAAAAAAAAAAAAGAGCTTCAACACTGAACCAAATGAAACCATGGAGATGGAAGAGGTGGGAGAAATAAAATGTACCTTAAACAGGTTTATAATATTTGTTGTGTATGTGATTTTATTTCTTTTTTTAAAGCTACAGTATGGAGCTTTTTTCAAATATTAGGTTTTGGTTGTTTGTCCCTACTCATACAATCAACAAGACAGTTGGGTGATTGAGTTCCCCCATATAGAGAGGCAGATGTGTTTAAACTGCATTGTTTTGGCACCAAAATGGCAGATGTCATGTCTGACAATGGCACCAAAATGGCAGCTGGTGTTACACTATTCTTTGACCTAAGCGATCAAAAACCCCTGGTTACTTAAGACTCGATACTCAAGATTAACTTATAAGAGCATCCGGGTTAGGTACAGGCACTAAATAAAGATGGTTTGTGTTAGTAATAAAGTTGCAGTTTGGTTGCTTCCTTATTGTCTCCTGTTGGAAAGTGATTTGTGACCTGTCCAACAACTCCAACAGTGAGAGAACTGTGTGACAGTCTTATGCTAGCTACAGCCACTAGATGTCACCAAACTGTAACACGTATATATTGGTACATTTCCCCTGCTTGTTCAAATGAACATGTCATTGTTCTCTACAGGTGAACCATATTGTGTTTTGGACTCACAGACTGCAGAGATATTAGTTACATATTTGATTATGAGCAAGGCTTCCTCTTCTTACCAATCAGAATTTCTTCGATTTTACTACTTTAATGATGACATACTGTGGCAGGGTTTGGAGAAGCATAGGTAGCAGGGATGGAGGCCTAGGTGGACTAAAGTGGACTGGTTTTGAATCTCCTGCTAGCACTGCAGCTTAAGTTGCATACTGTAGCTTTAAAGTGAACTGAAATTTAAGCAGAACTATGTGAGTAAGAATGTTTAATGTCTTTAACCTTTACACTATTTCAGCAAATGTCTCCCCATCAGTCAGACTCTGGTCCTGTATATGAGAACCTGTCAGCTGTCATCGCAGGACAGGCAGATGCTGAAGAGGAGCAGAAAAACCTGAGGTCACATTAGAGCTTTCTAATGTAATTTCTAATGTAATTGTTTGTTTTTTTTTCCCAGATGCTGTTGAACCAGAGGCAGGAATTAACTGATGGAAAGAGGAAGTAGTACTGTAGGTCAGGAGAGGCTGTGGATACATTTTCTTGGAGCTAGTTACATTACAGATATAATGTATTAGTGGTTCACAATCCTGGTCCTGCTCTGCTTGTTACCAACTACCCCAATCTTTTTTTTCCAGCTACCTACCGCTGATTACCTGCATCAGGTGTGTTCAGTCAATCAGAAGCTGGAAGATACTATTTTTCTTTGTATTGTATTTCTCCTCTCCACCCTCATCTGAGATGGTATCTTCCAGCTTCTGATTGACTGAACACACCTGATGGGTATAGACCTCCTGGTCCTGCGCGTGTGTTGTTAGATGAGTTTGCAGAGTTTTTATCCACTATTATCAAATTGGATTCTGTGTTAATAGTTGGTGATTGCTCAAATTCAGTTTTCTAATTTCCTCAGTTTGGCTTGTGTTTAGCTTCCTTTGTTTGACCATGTTGAAATCTTTCCAGTTTGCATCGTCGTGCTCATTCCTGGTCACCCTTGTTTAGCCCAGTTTCCCCACCTTATTTCGTCATGCTCTGGTTTTGTAGGCTCACGTTCATCACTTTCCCATATTCATGCTATTGCTTTAGTTTTCTTCTATTAGCTCATCCAACACTGTCATCATCTGGTCCACTTCCTGTTCTAGTATTTTTCTTTGTAGCCCTTTTCTTCCACTTCCTGTTATGTCATCCAGCTTCACCACTTATTATCATTCACAATTGTTTTCACCTGTTCCCCTGCATTTTTAAACCCAGCTCTCCCCTTGGTTCCCTGTGAGATCATTATTGCTGTTATCCATGCCACACACTGTCTGTGCACACCTACACAATTTCTGTGTAGGTGTGCACCTTGGTGATCTTCCTCAGTTTTCATTAGCTGTGGTTCACTATTGCATGTTGTATTCAGATTTTGGGATTTTAGTTTCTTGTTAAACTCCCTGGTTTATGTTCTTTGTCTTTGCTTTCACTGTTGACCGGCCTAGCCTCTGTTTAAATTTGTTCATCCCTTGTTTCTTTGTAAATAAAACTACTTGCATTTCACATCCCTCTCGCAGTGTTGCTTTTTGGGTCCTATACAAAACCATGACAAATGCAGTCATTCCACATAATGACACTTCCTAAGGCATCAAATTGCACTGATTTCAAGTCCTTTGGCGCATCATATTGACACCACAGGTAACCTCTGCTGTTACTATTAGACGCTCCAGGAGTGCCACCATTTGCATAGTGTCAGACATGACCTGGTTTAACAGAAAGTTCTATCAGTACAGACCCAGACAATCCAATAATTTTTTCAAGACAATTTAGCAAAATTTTATAGTCAACTGTATGAAACGCTTAGGTTGGATCCAGTAAAACCAACACTGTGTACTGGCCCGAGTCTGCTGTCATTAAAATGTCACTTGACACTTTAAGAAGGGCTGTCTCTGTTAAATGCATTTTGCGGAAACCTGATTGAAACTTGTCCCAGATTTGATGATGATGTAGATAAGTGGAAAGTTGTTGGGCTACCACTTTTTCTAAAATTTTGGACATGAAAGGCAGTTTAGATATGGGCCTGTACTTTATAGGGTCAGAAGGATCCAGGTTTGGGTTTTTAAGAATGGGGCTCACTATAGCTTGTTTAAAAAAGGAGGGGACCGTGCCAGTAGAAAGAGACAAGTTTACCATATTTACCAGACAAGGACCAAGCGAATCGGTAGCATTTAACACTAAAGTCAATGGAACAATGTCAATGGGACTAGAAGAAGGTTTCACCGTTTTTAATAAAACCTTAATGTCCTGTAGGCTGACAAGAGAAAAACAGTACCAAGAGTGGAGAGGAGAACCTCTAGTATAGGTGTGCGAGGAAGGAGAAATACTTTTACCTGATGTCCTGCACTTTACTGACAAAGAAATGTAAAAATCTGTCAGCTGATGAGTATAAAGATACTTGTGGAGCTGAGGGCGAGACAACATTTTTAATGGTGTCAAAGAGGACTTTAGGATTTTTCTTATTCGCAGATATAAGATTGGTGAAATAATCTGATCTGGCCTGTTTAATCATGACATTGAGAGATGTGATCAGCTCCTTAAGGTGTAATCTGTGTACTTCAATGCTCTACTTCTAAAGATGCTTTCATTTAGACGAGGACAATGTTTTTGAGGAGAAATAAGACCAGGCTTAAGTGGTGCCGTATATTTAAAACACACCATGATTATTAAACGACTGAACTAATGACTCAGCATCAGTTCTCTCATTAGAAGAACTTGGTCAAATAAAGAACAAAACTTATCAACAGCGGCTTTGATTTATAATCAGTCGTTGAGTGATCACCTTAGATGGAGGAGACTCCATATAAAAGGACAAATTAATTAAAAAATACAACTGTGATCACTTACTTGAATATCGTTGATAGATATTTGATCCACACACAGGCCCAAACTGAAAACCAATGTATGGCCCTTTGTGTGTGTGGGACCAGAGACATGCTGTGTGAAGTTAAAGGACTCGATCAAAAATATTAATTCTAATGCCATGTTGCAGGAAGCGTCATCTATGTGGATGGTCACGTTATACAATGGCAAGTCCTCCTCCAAGACCTGTTTTGCGGGCTGTACCAAACACGGAGCAGTCCGGAGGACGGAGGTCATTCAGATGGATGTATTCCGACTCATGCTACCAGGTCTCGGTCAGGCACATAAAATCTAAACGTTCCTTGATAAATCAAAATTCAGTATATAAGCTTTATTCGCTATGGAGCGGGTGTTCAGCAGAGCAACCCGAATCAGGTTTGCGCCAACTCCAGCTGACTGGAGCGTATGGGCCAGAGGTTCCGCTCCATTACTTCCCCAACAAATACACACGGGACGCAGAACCCGTGGGCCTGGTGTCTGGGCCTGTCGAGTTGGAAAAGCTCGGCTGTAGTGTAGATCGTAGAGAGGCGATGTGGCTACGACTGTACCATGTCCCGACTCGCTGAGTGAAACCTGCTGTAGGCACCGCTCTACCTGTTCCGGTCCGGTCCCACTCGGGGTAAACGTAGATGCCCGGTATCTCCTCAAACTCGTCTGGACACCCGCTCTGGAGCTTCGCTTTTTCCTCCTGCCACGGCCCTTAGACAGCAGCAGGTGCTCCGGTGGCGTCAACGAGCACTCAAAGACGGGCGGGAAAAACGGTTTGTACCTGGTCCAGGTAACATAGTCCTCCATAAGCTCTTTGATGTGAAACAACGTGTGCCGAACATACTTAATAGCAGCCGACACACTATTGTTAGCTGACAGTGCAAATACAGCAACAAATAACACAAGAACAATCACAAATGCACAAGAAAGCAGAGAAGCGACAGCAAAGCCGAACACAGGCGCCATCGTGACAGGAAGTGTCAAGGAATAAACATTGTACATACATTCAGGACAAAA
Source organism: Channa argus (assembly GCF_033026475.1). Classification (NCBI taxonomy): domain Eukaryota; kingdom Metazoa; phylum Chordata; class Actinopteri; order Anabantiformes; family Channidae; genus Channa; species Channa argus. The sequence goes on from NC_090199.1 coordinate 4,166,286, forward strand.
ACGTCAGGGTTAAGTTAGGAAAACAAAATGCTACAAACAGTGACAGTGCACGTGGTTAATATGTTAATGTCACACACATCTTGCAATAGTCAAACCCTGGTCCCCAAAGTCCTGTGTCTTTTTGTACCAACAAAACTGATTTGGGCTTTAGTGTATTACTCAAAGGCAATTTAGCACGTTATAGGAGGAGCCAGGACTCGATCCAGGATCAGGTCTTTATTTTTCTAGGTTTGCTGGATCCTACAACAATAAACACACAGGCAGTCAAACGTGGTAAAGTGTTATTAAATAGCTGAGCAGAAATGAACTGTAACAGGTTGAAGAGAGAAAGTCATGTGAAGTTCTCTTAGTTCATCAACTGTATCTGAATTGTTAAACAAATGTGTTCAGTTTGGAAACTGACTTCAGCTTGCTGTCCCCATGCTTTTTATATTTGAGACAAGGGGATGTGTATCATCGACTGAAACTAGTTCCGTCATCTCAAACTTTTGTGTTTTCACACTTAGCTCAGCAGCAACCTGACCAGAGTGTACAAACAGGAAGAAGAGTAGCACAACCTAATTATTTCATCCCCCGGTCTTTGTCAGTGGTTCGTTCCTACCTCCTCATGCCACATGTCACAAGTGTCCTTCAGAAATACACTAAACCTATAGTTAGTTTCTCCCAATGGGTTTGGGGGGAGCTGTTATAAGGTAGGCCAACTCGTTTATCTTAGTTCTTAAAGCAAAATATTATGGAGAGTTTTGCATCTGCTTCATATTATTGCAGCCAAGATATTTGGCTCCAGATATCTGCTCTTAAAACATCTTTACTCTTAAATTCAGAAACAACAGATGTTGGTGATTCACTTGCGTCTAACAAAACATTACTTTTATATTTTTTCCATGACTTAGACTTTCTGCTTTCCTTGTGCCTCACTTGTAAGTCACTTTGGACAAAGTGTCTCCCTTGGTAATAATTTTAAACACAGTGACGAATAACATATAAAATTTTTTTGAGTAACAAACCAAACATGGACAGCTACCCCCTTTCAGGCCTAGTGTTTGCCTGGTGAAAGACACAACAACAAATGACAGAGATCTGGGAAACTTGAGTGAGCACCTGCTGACGATTCCCACTCTGGTTTTTGCAAATGTAGTGGTATAGATATTACAGCTGTGCTGGAAATGGAACAGGGCATCAGGACTTAGCCTATTTTATACTTTTTGTTGTTGACCACTTTGCCAAATATTAATGTTATTACACACACAACAAACAGCACAACATTTCTTCTATTGCAGGTCCAGCAGTGTATACTGTGTTTTCTCAGCAGTGATGCCTGTTTACGTGAAGATTGCAGTGAGTGAAGACTATAAACTGATCTCGCTCTGTGGTGACTTCACAGGTTACATGTGCATCCATCACATCACAAACACACCAACACAAACCCAGAGACCCATTCACCCACAGGTAAAGGTTAAGGATGCTCAATTTGTTGTACTTTGGTATCATTTGTTTTAATGGTTATGTTATTTCACTGATTAAAATCTTATGGGCGCATTTTGTCAGGAAGTGTTTTCATTCAGTACCTTCAGCTTATTCAGAGTTGGGTCATGGTGGCAGCAGGTTTAGCAAGACATCCTCCTCCCTAATCAAAGATTTCCAGTACCTCTGGTGGGATTCCTAGGCCTTCCCAGGCCAGATGTGAACTCCAACATGTTCTGGGTCTACTACAGTATCTCATACCAGCTGTCTATGCCTTGAAGACCTTCAATGGGAGGCGCCCAGGAGACCTTCTTATTAAATGCTTGAAGCACATCAACTGGCTTCTTTCAACATGAAGCAGCGACTTTACTCCGAGCTCCCTTCGGATGTTAGAACTCCTTACCCTATCTCTAAGACTCAGCCCGGCCACTTCACAGGAAACGCGTTTGTGCCATTTGCAATCGTAATCTTTCCGTCATAGCCCAAAGCTCATGACATTAGGTGAGGGTTGGAACATAGACTGACTGGTAAATTGAGGATGCAAGCCAGGCAGCGGGCAAGGCAGGGAGTCTAGACATGTTGATCCAAGGCTTTGTAAGTTTTCATTCCTTTCTCTTGTTTTTTAATCCTTTTTGAAATGTGCAGTAAGTCATCTCTGCAAGGTTTGTCCCACTGAACCTCTCAAACCTTCAAACGACTTTTGTAACCAATATACAGTGTATGCTGCATTATGTTCTATTGCCAGTGTGCTCAGCCTGACCACAGAGTCAGCAGAAAAAAAAGGCAGTTTGTTAGTTCCCATGTGACACCTTCATTAACCAAAGCCACCGACTGTGATCTCTCTGGTGTTCAGTCTCACAGTTTCATCCTGGTTTTACTCGTGTGCTTACTGGTGACAGAGGAAAGTCGTCTTAAGAGTATGATTGTCCATTGTTTGTAGAATTGTGTGAGAATCGATATGAGTGACATAGTTCATGTGTGCAGACCTGTTTAATTGTCTCTGAAGTGACACAGGAAACTAAGAGGAGCAGCTATGGGCTCAACAGCAGCAGCAAGTAGATTTGTTTTCTACGTTATCACTCTGTCAGGTACTGTATCATTTGCAGCATTGAAATTTAGTATTAAAATCAGACTCATGGTATTAGTGGACATGTTGGCTATAGAGACAGGTTTTCATGACAGCTGAGCTTCCGGTTACTGGCAGGCTGAGAGCCTCACACTTTTTCACACATGCAAAATCTTTCTCTCTTCCTTTACTACTTTTCTTATTTCATTTTCAGTGTATAATTAATGCTTATTTTCTTTTGGTTAATTCTTCTTCAATCAATGAAAATTTCCATGAGTTCCAGCATTTATGAAGCATGTTACTGAATAGTCCTTTGTTTCTGTTGCAACTTTTATTTTTTTATGAGAGGGGTTTTCAAATGACTGTGACCCAGAGACCACTATTCTGACTTAGAACCACCTCAATGGGCACTGTTGGGGGGTGTGAAGCACAGGCTACCAAGAACACTCTGTATGGACCCTCTGTAACATCTCCAATGACCACCAGGGGGTGATTACTGATGAAACAAGATTTATATTTGCTTTTCTACTATATCAGGTTAATTTAATTTGACTGTATCATAGAACAGCCTCTTCATTATTAAATACCCATGGTCTTAAGAGAAGTAAACTTTTTTGTAATTGAACGTGCATTTACAATTCTGCAGTACATTGTGGTTTTCACACCTCAGCAGCAGCAACCTGATCAAAGAGCGAAAAGAAACTAACCAGCATTGATACAGACATGTTTTTCCTTTATGCCTGTAAAACCACATTAAAGTGCACATAGAGACTAACCATCATGTGTATAGTGTCTTGCACTCTTCATTTGCACAAATTCTTTAGGCTTGGTTCAATTACAAAAACATTATATTTTAACAGGTGTTGGAAAATGCTGAAGAAATATGTGGTAAAATGTGGATTATTTTAAGTCTAACTGCAGCAGCTTTAAAATAAGATTCGGATGCAGTTTTTATGTAGCACAAAGTGAATTTACTCATAGTGTGTGACTTTTCACACACGCAACAGTTTTTGACATTATTTCACGTTGTATTGACAACAGTATTTGTCTTATGGAATGAACAAGGAAAGAACCAGATGCACTTCACTCTTACTAATCTTTGCTACTTCCTGTTCCACACCAGTCACCTCTTCTACTCTTCGTTCTTTCATTTTCCTCAGTCATCAACTCTTCAAAGTTCTCCTTCCATCTTCCCATCACACTCCCTGCACCTGTCAATACATTTCCATCCTTATCTTTAATCACCCTAACCTGCTGCACATCCTTCCCATCTCTATCTCTTTGTCTCACCAACCTGTACAAATCCACCTCTGTCTCTTTAGTGTCCAACCTAACATACAAGTCCTCATATGCCCTTTGTTCGACCTTTGCCACCTCTACCTTCACCTTACACTGTATCTCCCTGTACTCCTGTCTACTCTCTTCAATCCTCTCAGTGTCCCACTTCTTCTTAGCTAACCTCTTTCTCTGTATACACTCCTGAACTTCCTCGTTCCACCACCAAGTCTCCTTGTCCGCTTTCCTCTTTCCAGATGACACACCGAGTACCCTCCTACCTGTCTCCCTGATCAAATTAGCTGTAGTAGTCCAGTCATCTGGAAGCACCTCCAAACCACCCAGAGTCTGTCTCAGCTCCTCCCTGAAAACTAAACGACATTCTTCCTTTTTCAACTTCCACCACTTCGTCCTCTGCTCTGCCTTAGTCCTCCTTATCTTCCTCACCACCAGCATCATTTTACACAGCACCATCTTGTGTTGTCTGGCTACACTCTCCCCTACCAAGACTTTACAGTCACTGATCTCTTTCAGATTACAACGTCTACACAAGATGTCGTCCACCTGAGTGCTTCTACCTCCGCTCTTATACATCACCCTATGTTCCTGCCTCTTCTGGAAGAAAGTGTTCAATGCAGCCATTTCCATCCTCTTTGCAAAGTCTACCACCATCTGTCCTTCTGTGTTCCTGTCCAGAAGACCAAGCCTGTCCATCACATTCTCATCATCTCTGTTCCCTTCATCAACATGTCCATTGAAATCTGCACCAATCACCACTCTCTCACCTCTGGGGATGCTCTGCATCACTTCATCTAACTCACTCCAGAATTTCTTCTTCTCTTCTAACTCACATCCTACTTGTGGGGCATAACCAATATTGTTACCAGCTCTTCTTACTGTATGAAATTAGAGTTGTTTTTCAGTGGTTGTTAAGGTAGAACAGGGAAACTTATGAACAACCTCACCGTAGTGTGGACAGAGACAAAACTGATCAGGAATGTGAAACATAGGGAAATGACAAAATTTCCCTAGACAAAAATAGACAAAACACTATTAAAGAAACACTGTGGTTTACTAAGGGGGAAAATAATGCACCTGTGGATCTGTTAACAGACTCAGATTACACAGGTCGTGTGCGTTATCACTGTGAAAACAACAAATGCACTCTGACCATCACAGACCTGAGACTGAGAGACTCAGCTGTTTACAAGTTCAGATTCATATCAAACCAAGCAATAGGGAAACATACTGGTTTACCTGGAGTCACTTTGTCTGTCACAGGTAACATTCCCTGAAACTTTACTTTCTTACAGTGGTTAATTTTGAGAAAATAAATCAATTTGTATTATATTAAATTTCTTTCCACACATATTCAGATCTCCAGATGCAGGTGATCAGATCAGAACCCCGTCAGGACTCAACCTGGGCAGAAGTGAAGTGTCAAAGCAGTTGTTTACCTGATAATCCCACCTTCATCTGGTACAAGAATGGACAGAAGACTTGGAGAGAAACAACATCTCCATCTCATACAAGCAAAGTTAATACTGGAGACTATTCCTGTGCTGTGAAAGGACATGAGAACTTCCCTTCTTCTACAGTGTGTGAGTTAGTTTACTTTCTTCATAGCATGTCACCACCTACCAGAGCCTCTTAGCTATTTTACTGCAGTGCATTTACATGCAAGTAAGTAACCAGGTTACACTCAGCTTCCCCTGGAAAGCTGATTTTCTTTAGTTTAACGTAAACAGGAAATCTGGTTTCCATATTCAGTGTAGGGGATTAGGGAAACCTGATTTCCTCAGGTACATTTCTCCCAGAGAACTGTGATTTCTTTGCCATGTAGCCATGTTTGTACAACAGTGCATGAGCATTAGCATGATGCAGTGAAATGATCAAAGTAAAGCTGAGAGCTCAGAGCAGAGGACTGTTTCACGTTTGTGCTAGTTTAAGATGCACACTATACGTATGTTTAAGAGAAGTGAATGTTCTTTTATCTGCTGGGTTCATGATAACATATGCTGTAACTAGTTCCCCTCATTTTATGTCTTTATGCTTTTGTAACTTAACTCAGCAGCAACGTGACCACAGTGTGGACAGAGAGGCAGCTAATCAAAACTAAGGCAACACTCTCTAAAGATCTTTATTTCTCTAATCGTCTTGTCAAAACGAATTGACCAGAGTTGGTCCAGAAATAAGAGAAAATACCACCTGATAACATTTTGTGTTTAGTTACAAGTTCAGGTTCATATCAAACCAACTACGAGGACGTTATACTGGTGAACATGGAGTCACTTTGTCTGCCACAGGTGACACTGTAATTTAAAAGCTTCTTTTAGAAAATGGTTCTTTAATATATGGGGTATATTTGTGTCAATTTGCATTTACTGTATGTGCAAATATCACATTTCACTTTTCTTGCTACACATATTCAGATCTCCAGATGCAGGTGATCAGATCTCTAAATCTCTGTTAGTAAATGACTTAATAAGTGATCATCAATTTTGTCTCACTGAAACTTGGTTGCAGCAGGAAGAATATGTCAGTTTAAATGAGTCAACCCCCCCAAGTCATATTAATTATCATGTTCCTAGAAGCACAGGCTGAGGTGGAGGAGTAGCAGCAATCTTCCATTGTAGCTTATCAATAATTCCTAGACCTAAACATAGTCATAACTCATTTGAAAGCCTTACTCTTAGCCTTTCACACACAAACTGGAAAACTCAAAAACCACTATTATTTGTTATCGTGTACCGTCCTCCAGCCCCTTATTCAGAGTTTTTGATTGAATTTTCTGATTTTCTATCTGATTTAGTGCTTTGTACAGATAAAGTCATTATAGTGGGTGACTTTAACATTCATGTAGATGCTGACAGTAACTGCGTTTAATTCATTATTAGATTCAATTGGTTTTTCCCAAAATGTAAATAAACCCACTCACTGTTTTAGTCAAACCTTAGACCTTGTCCTTACGTATGGGATTGAAGTGGATAATTTAACAATATTTCCTCACAACTCTCTTCTGTCTGACCGTTTTCTAATAACATTTGAATTTACAATAACAGACTATACAGCAGTTACGAAAAAATTCCACTATAGCAGATGCTTAAGTGAAAAAGCTGTAAACAAATTTAAAGAAATTATTTCTCCATGATTTGCTTCACCATATGTTAATACAATGGAAAGTAGCCACCTTAATGTTACTCCTGCACAAGTAGATTATCTTGTTGATAAATTTGCAGCCTCACTACGTACAATACTCTATAGTGTTGCCCCTCTGAAAAAGAAGGCAGTAAACCAGAAGAGGCATCTCCATGGTATAGTTCACAAACACGCAACTTAAAACAGGAAACACGAAAGTATGAAAGGAAGTGGCGTTCCAGAAAGTTAGAAGAATCTCATTTAGCCTGGAAAAATTGTTTAAAAATGTACACAAAAACTCTTCGTGATGCCAGAACAGCATATTATTCATCATTAATAGAAGAAAACAAGAACAACCCCCAGTTTCTGTTCAGCACTGTAGCCAGGCTGACTAAGAGCCATAGTTCTGTTGAGCCTAGTTTTCCCTTAACTCTGAGCAGCAATGACTTCATGACTTTAAATAAAATTGTAGCTATTAGGGAAAGAATTCACCAGATCCTCCCTGTTACGCCCCTGTCTAGTGGGTAGGGGTGCAACATACAAAGATAAATTAGGCTGTTCCCTCTCCGGTCCCCAAACCAAAATCCAGGATCCAGATGTTCCAACAGTATGACATTTATTTTAAATGAAAGAAAATGTCACACAAACATGACAGTATAACTCAGGGTGAACCAAGGCCAAAATAATAAACAAAATAAGCTATTTCCCAAAGAAAGTGAGTCACAACCCCTAACTCCCTGATGTGAAAACAAGAGAAAACAATCAAAAGAAAATGGCAGTTCACCCCTACAGATTCAATACTATTTACAAAATAAAATAATTGTACAATATCTATACAAAACCATGGCACAAAGCCTAACAATTCAAAAATGCTCAACAAGGTTTGGAGGCCAAGGACAGAGAACAAGTGCTGCTGCCAGAGAAGCCAGTCTGGCTGTTGGGAACCATACTTTTCAAACTCTGGGAAGTGTAGGATGGACCAATCAGCTTCCGGTACTGCCCCCCAATCCAGCCAATCAGGCAGGGCACCTATAACTCAAAAAGAACAACAACACATACGACCAGGGCCGTAACACTCCCCCCAAATATTACAGATAGATCTTCATGTACAGTGATAGAATCATCAATAAGGCCCCAATCCCTCTCAGTCAGGATTTAGAGTTCATCATAGTACAGAAACTGCACTGGTAAAAGTCACCAACGATCTTCTCATGGCCTCAGATAATGGACTCGTCTCTATACTTGTTCTGTTAGATCTTAGTGCTGCGTTTGATACCATAGATCATAACATTTTATTACAGAGACTGGACCATGAAATTGGGATTAAAGGAACTGCACTAGGTTGGTTTAAATCTTATCTATCTGATAGATTTCAATTTGTTCATGTTAATGATGAATCCTCCATGCAGACAAAGGTTAGCTATGGAGTTCCACAAGGCTCTGTGTTAGGACCAATACTTTTTACTTTGTCTCCTTTAGGCAACATTATTAGAAAACGCTCCATAAATTTCCACTGCTATGCTGATGATACCCAGCTATATCTATCTATGGAACCAGATGAAAATAATCAGTTAATAAAGATTCATGCTTACAAGACATAAAGGCCTGGATGTCCCACAGTTATTTACTTCTAAACTCAGACAAAACTGAAGTCATAGTATTTGGGCCCAAAAATCGAAGAAATATAATGTCCAACCATATCGTTACTCTAGATGGCATAAGTCTGGCCTGCAGTACTACTGCAAGGAACCTTGGAGTTATTTTTGACCAGGATTTGTCCATTACCTCAAATATAAGACAAATCTCTATAACAGCCTTCTTCCACCTACGGAACATTGCCAAAATTAGGAGCATCCTGTCTCAAAGTGATGCCAAAAAACTGGTCCATGCATTTGTTACCTCTAGGTTGGACTAAACTGTAATTCCATACTTTTAGGATGCCCCAGTAACTCCCTAAAGAGCCTGCAATTAATCCAAAATGCTGCAGCAAGAGTGCTGACTGGAACTAGCAAGAGAGATCATATGTCACCTTCACTAGCTTCTCTCCATTGGCTTCCCATTAAATCTAGAATAGAATTTAAAACCCTTCTTCTTACATATAAAGCTCTGAATGGTCAGGCTCCATCATATATAGAAGATCTCATAGCACCATATCATCCCAGTAGACCACTTCACTCTCAGAATGCAGGCCTACTTGTGGTTCCCAGAATTTCCAAAAGTAGAATGGGAGGTAGAGCCTTTAGCTATCAAGCTCCTCTCTTGTGGAACCAGCTCCCAGAGCAGATTCGGGAAGCAGACACCCTCTCTACTTTTAAGTCTAGGCTCAAAACCTTCCTCTTTGATAAAGCTTATAGTTAGTTAAAGTTATGCGGCTTAGACTGCTGGGGGACCCATCCCCCAATGCGCTGAGCTCCTTTCCTCCTCTTGTCCCTCTCTCTTCTCCTCTCACCCCACATTTGTCACCAATGTATGTCATTAACTCTGTGTGTTTTCTCCCGTAGTTGTCTTTGCCCTTCTCTGTCTCCCTCTCACTGTCCCTTTCTGCAGGTGTCCCCGGCTTTGAAGCTGTGTGTCTTCCAGCGTGCAGCTACTGGTCCTACCAACCTGCCCGATGTTTTATTGTTGCTTTTTGTTGCTCTTTTCTTTTCTCTCTTCACTTTCCACTCACCCCAATCGGTCAAGACAGATGGCTGCTCACCCCTTGCTCAAGGGGGAATTGTTGGGTTCTCTCTATACATCTTTATAGTCTTGACTTTATTCTGTAAAGTGCCCTGAGATGACTTTGTTGTGAATTGGCGCAATATAAATAAAGTTGAATTGAATTGAATTGAATTGAATCCCTCAGTTGTAATTAGACACATGTATAATCTGTATCTGTATGGTGATGTTGGATGGTGGATGGTGGATATGGTGTAGCCACTCTGGTTCCTGTTTTTCTGTTTCATATTGTTAAGACATTACAATTTATCCAATTTATCTAATCTTAATGATCTTATAAGGTTAATTGTGATTGTGGTTTCTGCTGTTCTCTGTGTTACAGTGATACAGGGTCACAATGACTGGAGAGTGACTTACACTTCTACTCAGATATGTGGGATTAAAGGATCAACAGTGGAAATACGTTACACCTACACATACCCATCCAGAATGAATAACATAATTACCTCTGTTAATAAAACATTATGGTTTACTAAAGGGAAAAATAATTCACCAGTGGATCTTTTAACAGACTCAGATTACACAGGTCGTGTGCGTTATCACTGTGAAAACAATAAATGCACTCTGACCATCACAGACCTGAGACTGAGAGACTCAGCTGTTTACAAGTTCAGGTTCATAACAAACCAACCAGGAGGAAGTTATACTGGTGAATGTGGAGTCACTTTGTCTGTCACAGGTAACACTGTCATGTTAAATGGTTATGTTCTTTAATAGAAATTTGTCTCTCTTCCTCAGTCAAGTGTTACTAAATCTTGACTGACTTGTATCTCTCAAACCCCTTCTATTTATACTCAAACCCAAAACAGGAACCACCCTCACAAAACATGACTGACGAAACCAGGAGCACACAGTTGACAGTCATCATTCTTGTCCCTTTCTAGGTTATCTAACAATGTCAGTTGTGAAGCAATAAAACCCTTTTATTGCACCTTCTTGGAAACAAAAATTGAAAAACAATTGATGTACTGACTTATATGGGGTATATTGTAGTAAATGTGCATGTAGGTAGAAACATTTCACTTTTCTTTCTACACATATTCAGATCTCCAGATGCAGGTGATCAGATCAGAACGCCGTCAGGACTCAACCTGGGCAGAAGTGAAGTGTCAAAGCAGTTGTTTACCTGATAATCCTACCTTCATCTGGTACAAGAATGGACAGAAGACTTGGAGAGAAACAACATCTCCGTCTCATGAAGACAACTTCAATTCTACAGACAGTTATTCCTGTGCTGTGAAAGGTCATGAGAAGTTCCCCTCTCCTCCAGTGTGTGAGTTCACCCACTGTCCTCACTTTATACTATATCACCACCTGGTAGAGCCTCTCAGATACTTTTCTGTACATGTACCTTGACCACACTAAGGAGTGTTTGGTGATTTACTGCACAGAACTGGAGAAAAATGAGATCTCTGCCTCGTGACATGTTCAACTTCAGATTATTATTTTTTTGTCCAGGTCTTTAGAACTGCTGATTGTGACTCTTTATAAAGATGATGTTTATGTGCTACAAGTCACCTTCACTGCTTCCCTCTGTGGCATTGGTCATCATTTATATTTTGCATCCTGCATGCTAATACTAATTAAATGTTTTTGAATGTTTTCTCCTCCAGATGCTCCACAGCTTCCCTCTGTGTCAGTGAGTCCCTCTGCTGAGATAGTGGAGGGTAGTTCAGTGACTCTGACCTGTAGCAGTGATGCTAACCCAGCTGCTAATTACACCTGGTTCAAGCAAAAAGGCCAAGATCCTAAAATCATCCATCAACAACCACAACTTGTCTTCGGCTCCATTCAGTCCTCTGACTCTGGACAGTATTACTGTAGAGCTGCAAACATGTTTGGGAGGAGAACATCTGAATACATGTCTGTAAATGTGAAATGTAAGCTAGCAAAGCTAATTAAATAAGATATTATGTGACCAATGACACAATATGAATGATTTACCGACCAGATAAAAGTGCTGCCTGCTTCACCTTCAGTCTGCTGTACTTTACTGAGCAACTTCTGAAGATGATAAAAACATAGTTTTATAATTAAATGGTACAAAGATTTACTTACTACCTATACATTTTAAACATATTTGAAATTGTTTTATTTATTCTAAGCTTTTTGTTTTCCAAAACACATTTGAGGTAGCAAATCATGTCTGACATATTATTATTATTGTTATAATTTTTTTTATTATATTGGAAAAAAGATTCATACTTAAGCAATTTAACCTTCAGTTTTCTTTCTGATTACCTATCTGTGATGTATTAAACATATTTATATATAAGAATACTTTTGTTTGTAAACAGAATGTTTAAGTATATAAATCATATATACATAACTATACTTTTCTTCAGTATATCTCAATTAAAAGTATGTAGAAGTGTAAAAATAGAAATTCATGCACCCAATAGCTGTACCCAGTTACCTCGTAGAGGTGTTTAGGAGAGCTAGCGTCGATCTGTGTGTACTTTTACTACATGTACATGTAGTGTAAGAGCAACTCAAAATAGATGTATGAGTAACATTACTTTCTAACATGTTATCAGTTATACAGCATTTACACGTAATGGTCTAGTTCCAAGTTCAAATTTATTGATGTTGTCTTTTGCAGATTCTCCAAAGATTCCCTTTGTTTCAGTCAGTGACTCTGCTGATATCATAGAGGGTAGTTCAGTGATTCTTACCTGTAGCAGTGACGCAAACCCCATAGCTCAATACACCTGGTACATGAAGAATGGAAATCTTCTCGGAACAGAACCACAGCATGTCTTCAGCTCTATCGAGGCCTCTGACTCTGGAGAATATTATTGTACAGCTGCAAATGAGCTGGGGAGGAGATCTGAATACATCTCTATTGATGTGAAACGTTAGTGATAATGTGTCAGTGAGTCGCATTGGTCATCATTTATATTTTGCATCCTGCATGCTAATACTAATTAAATGTTTTTGAATGTTTTCTCCTCCAGATGCTCCACAGCTTCCCTCTGTGTCAGTGAGTCCCTCTGCTGAGATAGTGGAGGGTAGTTCAGTGACTCTGACCTGTAGCAGTGATGCTAACCCAGCAGCTAATTATACCTGGTACAAGGAGAATGGAAATCCAGACCTTCAACTCATTAGTAAACAACAACTTGTCTTCAGCTCTATCCGGTCCTCTGATGCAGGACATTATTACTGTACAGCTGAGAACAAGCTGGGGAGGAGGACATCTGAGAATTTGTCTATTAATGTGCAATGTAAGTAAAAACAACTCACACCAGTTTTACTTTGTTGTGATTCTGTCACAGAACCCCTGAGGTTTCAGGATTCCCAGTCACTCTCGGTTAACACTAATTCTAGTACAGTATGACACTAAAATCTTTTATTGTTTAATTTTGTGTCTTTTAGAGATGACTGAAAGCCACTGTGGCAGTGATTACTTCTTAGCATTATCATTAGCCTGATCCTGAATGCTAAAGTGTGTTCAAACCTTATTTTCCAGATGCTCCAAAGCCTCCCTCTGTGTCAGTGAGTCCCTCTGATGAGATAGTGAAGGGTAGTTCAGTGAATCTGACCTGTAGCAGTGATGCTAACCCAGCAGCTAATTATACCTGGTACAAGGAGAATGAAGACTCACCAAAAGCTTCAGGACAGAACTTCACCATCAGTGACATCAGACCTGAACACAGTGGGAATTATTACTGTGAAGCTCAGAACACAAGAGGACGTCAAAACTCCACCTTATATCTGATTGTTGTGGCAGGTAAACAATGCTTAATTTTTGACATATACACCTTTTTTTTCTGCACAAAAACTGCTGTTTTACTGTTAAAATACATTTTCTATCTGTTGGTCTCAATTTCCAGGAAAATCAGAAAAGACCATTCTGGCTCTGGCGTTCTCGCTGCTGATTCCTTTGCTTGTTTTGACTCTGTTTGTGAGGTAAAACAAAATTCCATTAGTTTTGTCATTACTTGGTGTTTTCTCGTTTAGATTTCCTTCATTGTCAAAGTCATGGATTTCATTCTTTTAAATATTGTATTGCTGTTGTAGTTGTTTGCGTTGGATTCAATCAAAGAAGAACAATAACTTGAGCTGCAACACTGAACCAAATAAAGTCATGGAGATGACAGAGGTAAGAGGGTCTATTTACAAGTGTGGCCATCATATGGTTACGATGAATGTGGCCAATGTGTTTGTTAGGGATATGAGTTTATAGCAGTTACATTTACATTTAGTCATTTAGCAGATGCTTTTATCCAAAGCGACTTACAAGTGAGGGACACGGCAGCAAAAATGTAAGTCAAGGAGAAAACATCAAAGCAAAGTCCTATCAGAAAAGTGTTCACATTTTATGAGATGCAAGTACGAGAAAGAGCAGAAAGGACGTTTTTTTTTTTCTTTTTTATAGATTTAATTGCACAGGAAGGAGTTCTGATTTGAGCAGTTTTTTTAATCTTGGGAGAGAGTTTGCTGAGCGTGCAGAGTTTGGTAGCTCGTTCTGCCATCGTGGGATCATTTCGCTATAGAGTTTTGCTTGGTGTCTTCTGTGAGGTGCTGGGACCACCAGACGTCCTTCGTTGGCAGACTGCAGCGGACGCGAAGGATTGTAGACCTGAATGAGGGAGTTGAGATAAGCAGGAGCTGTTGAGGTGATCACCCTGTAGGCAAGAGACAGAGCTTTGAACCTGATGCGAGCAGGTACAGGAAGCCAGTGTAGAGATCTGAAGAGTGGTGTGACATGGGTCTTTTTTGACTGATTAAAAATGAGGCGAGCTGCCGCATTTTGGATTTTGGATTTAGCATTAATATAGCTTCAAAAAATAAGATACATTATGTGAGTAAGAACTGAGGATGCCCTTTTCTTCTACACAATCCAAATTCATAACATTGAATTCAAAACTAACTCTCATTGAGAAATTGACTGAACATCCATTCACCCAAACAATAACGACACAATAGAGAAAAGGAAAAAACACAAATATATATTAGTGCCCAAATTGAAAGAGTTGAAAATAAGTCCCAGGAGACGTTGCAGTCTCTTATGGTTTGCGCCCACAGCAGTACAGTAGTCAGTACATCTTTTTCAGTGTAATCAGTCTTCACAAAGAACTCAATAAATACTGATAAATTGTTTCTCTTACCAAAAGCAACAAGATTCAGGACTCCCCCTGAAACCTCACAATGACACCAACATGGCACCAAGGAGCAGCTAAAGTTAGTTATTAGTTAGTTATTAAGTTTTTTAAACCAACCATGACACACCAACAATTAAATCCTCTCACAATAAACACACATATCAAGCAGCATTTTGGGCTTCTAGTTACATATTTTCTTGTAGAACAGAGAAGAAAAAAAACATCAAAACATTACATTACTATGAATTTGCCTCCATTACTTGAAACAATTTACTCACCAAGAACAGTTCCAGTAGATCCACAACTTTTTTTCTCCAAGATATAGAAAATCTGACCACAGCTTGGCCAAGTTTTTACCCACAAAACTACAAAAATGAACAAAATAAACCCTGAACTTTTTCTCCTGACTCGTCTGTGTCCGTCCTGCACTGCGTCGATACGGGAGGCGGCGTTGACACTCTGCAAACAGGACACCATGTATTCAAACACTATTATTCAACTCAAAACGTTTTTCTCTTCCCAAATATAAAATTACAAATTACA
This sequence comes from Channa argus, assembly GCF_033026475.1. NCBI lineage: Eukaryota > Metazoa > Chordata > Actinopteri > Anabantiformes > Channidae > Channa > Channa argus. The sequence continues at coordinate 4,181,595 of NC_090199.1, forward strand.
ACCAGAAATTTGTCAGGTTCATAAATGTACAATTTCAAACCTCAAAAATAGAACAGTTTTAGTAACACTCTATGGTGACAGGGTTACATTTAGTCTTAAATATCATTAAATACATGTGCAGTTCATTTCAGTCTTGTCTTCTCATTTCTCCTCATCAGTCCGACTCTGGTCTTGATAATGAGAGTTTTATCTATCTCAGCCTTTAGGTCCGTCACTGCAGCAAAGAGAGACGCCACAGAGGAGCAGGTAAAGCTGAAGTCCAGCAACGTTAGAGCTTGACTGAGTGGGGTCTGGTTCTCCAACATGGAAAAAATAGGCTGCACCCAGATTTGTAATAATGTCAAATAGGTCAAATGTGATTTTCTTCAAATGCTGTTGAGGCAGGAAAGACCTGATGGTAAGAAAAATGAATACACTGAGGCTTGTGAGTGGTTTCATCTATTAGAGATATGCAGGATTAAAGCTGTTTTGATTGTGATTTTTATTTGAACCAATGGATAAAAAATGAATTACTTGTATTTGTGTATTGTGTACCGTCCTCCAGTCCCTTATTCAGAGTTTTTGATTGAATTTTCAGATTTGCCATCTACTTTCCCTTAGTTTTGACAGATTGACTTCCTTTTTTTTCACAATTGAATTACATTACTGTACAAGTAAATAAAACTATTGCGGGTTCACAAATCCATTTTTATAGATGGTGTCACACCTGTTTAATTTCAGAATGTAGACTTAAAAACTATCAAGTACAGTTTATAATTTAATCAAAATTAGACAAATGATGTCACTGATTGAAGAATTAGTATTTAAGGAATTTGTGTTTGCTGTAAATAGGTGTTTTGTTTAACACAGTTCACACTATAAGGTTTTATGTCTTTGGATGATTTGTGTTAACTGCTTCAAAAACTGGCTGCAGAAAAGCTCGTTTTGAATCATTATTTCAGTTCCTTTTCACTGCTTCAGTGGGCGACAGTGTAGAGAAATGTTTGGATTTCGGCCTTAAACTGATAGTTTTCTCTTTATTTTTCAGCATGTGGTTTTTCTAATGACTAATAAAGACTAATAGCATTTAAATATGTACATTTGTTTTCAATTTTTGTCACTGTAAGAACAAAACAGTGTAATTGTTTATTATGGTGTGAGAAGACACACACTTAAACTTTGTATTGATCAGAATTTTTTTCCATGTGAGTTCATCTTTAACCAGAAACTGATAAAGTTCCACTCATTTTGAAGATTTTACAGAATAAAAGCCCAGTACTTATCTTGTGCAAAAGTGAGATTGACTAAAACAAGTTGTTCATAAATTTGTTTGTCATTTCCATTTGTCATCAGGGTTAATTATAAAGTATTCACAGCTCCTGGTCAGGTTCAATTGTGTCCTACAAACTAAATGTTTGAGGTAATGAAATAAAAAAAGCACCAAAATCTCATCGTATTCACTGACGGAAGCTGGTACAATGTCATTTCACTGTCCTCTAGTGGTGAAGCTTCAGTGTTGCAGGTTCAGGCTTCATCATTCTGTGCTCTAAAGGGCCAGTTCACATCAAATACAGCAAAAGAAATGTTCAGCATCCGAAATTAAAGCTGCTTGTATTTCCAGTATTCCAAAAATATTTACTCCCCAAAATATTTGTTAAATAATTACTTTTAAACGCTTGTTCCATCTTAGAGAGAGAGAAGAAGTGATTTCAGTTTCTGATCGGCTCTTAGTTACAGTTTACATTGATGAGCCTTGAAGCTTAGGAGCAGTGTTCAAGTTATTTTACCATGGGTCAGATAGGAAGAGAAATGGAGTAGGAGTTTGTGAGGAATGTTCTAAAGGTGAAAAGAGAATCAGTCAGGATGATGAGTCTGAGTGATGTTAGTGGCTATTCCCCACAGGTAGGATGTGAGTTAGAAGAGAAGGAGAAATTGTGGAGTGAGTTAGATGAAGTGATGCAGAGCATCCCCAGAGGTTAGAGAGTGGTGATTGGTGCAGATTTCAATGGACATGTAGGTGAAGGGAACAAAGGTGATGAGAATGTGATGGACATGTTTGGTCTTGTTGTGAATGTTGTGCAGTTTTCAGGGAGGAGCTGAGACAGACTCTGGGTGGTTTGGAGGTGCTTCCAGATGACTGGACAACTACAGCTAATTTGATCAGGGAGACAGGTAGGAGGGTACTCGGTGTGTCATCTGGAAAGAGAAAAGTGGACAAGGACACTTGGTGGTGGAACGAGGAAGTTCAGGAGTGTATACAGAGAAAGAGGTTAGCTAAGAAGAAGTGGTTGGTACAGGTTGGCAAAGCAGAGAGATAGACATGGGAAGGATGTGCAGCAGGTTAGTGTGATTAAAGATAAGGATGGAAATGTATTGACAGGTGCCAGGAGTGTGATGGGAAGATGGAAGGAGAACTTTGAAGAATTGATGAATGAGGAAAATGAAAGGGAACGAAGAGTAGAAGAGGTGACTGGTGTGGAGGAGGAAGTAGCAAAGATTAGTAAAATTGAAGTGAGGATGACATTGAAGAGGATGAAGAGCGGAAAGGCAGTTAGTCCTGATGACACACCTGTGGAAGTATGGAAGTGTCTAGGACAGGTGGCAGTAGAGTTTCTGACTAGTTTGTTTAACAAGATCTTGGAGAGTGAGAGGATGCTGAGGACTGGAGGAGAAGTGTACTGGTGCCCATTTTTAAGAACAAGGGAGAATGTGCAGAGCTGTGGCAACTACAGAGGAATAAAGCTGATGAGCCAAACAATGAAGTTGTGGGAAAGAGTAGTGGAAGCTCGGCTAAGGGCTTCATGCCTAGAAAGAGAACAACAGATGCAGTATTTGCTTTGAGGATGCTGATGGAGAAGTACAGAGAAGGTCAGAGGGAGTTGCATTGTGTCTTCGTAGATTTAGAGAAAGCGTATGACAGGGTGCTGAGAGAGGAGCTGTGGTATTGTATGAGGACGTCTGGAGTGGCAGAGAAGTATGTTAGAGTGGTGCAGGACATGTATGAGAGCTGTAAGACAGTGGTGAGGTGCTGTAGGTGTGACAGAGGAGTTCAAGGTGGAGGTGGGTCTGCATCAAGGATCGGCTCTGAGCCCCTTCTTGTTTGCTCTGGTGATGGACAGGCTGACAGATGAGGTTAGACAGGAATCTCCGTGGACTATGATGTTTGCAGATGATATTGTGATTTGTAGTGGGAGCAGGGAGCAGGTGGAGGAAAATCTACAGAGGTGGAGGTCTGCTCTGGAAAACAGAGGAATGAAGCTTAGCGCAGTAAGACAGAATACATGTGTGTGAATGAGAGGGACCCAGGTGGAACAGTGAGGTTACAGGGAGCAGAGGTGAAGAAGGTGCAGGACTTTAAGTACTTAGGGGCAACGGTTCAGAGCAATGGAGAATGTGGAAAAGAGGTGAAGAGGTGAGTGCAGGCAGGTTGGAACAGGTGGAGAAAAGTGTCAGGTGTGTTGTGTGATAAAAGAGCATCAGCGAGAATGAAAGGAAAGGTGTTCAGAGAGACCAGAGATGTTGAGACCAGAGATGTTGTTCTGCTTAGAGACAGTGGCACTGAAGAAAAGACAGGAGGCAGAGCTGGAGGTAGCAGAGCTTAAGATGTTGAGGTTCTCTTTTCCTGGACAGGATCAGGAATGAGGACATAAGAGGGACAGCTCATGTTAGATGTTTCGGAGATAAAGTCAGAGAGGCCAGATTGAGGTGGTTTGGACATGTTCAGAGAAGAAACTGTGAATATATTGGTAGAAGGATGCTGAGGTTAGAGCTGCCAGGCAGGAGGTCTAGAGGAAGATCAAAGAGGAGATTTATGGATGTAGTGAGAGAGGACATGAAGTTAGTTGTTGTGAGTGAAGAGGATGTAGAGGATAGAGTTAGATGGAGGCACATGATTCGCTGTGGCGACGCCTGAAAGGGAACATCCGAAAGGAAAAGAAGAAGAAGAAGAAGTTTAAACTAAACACGTTATACCACATCCCAGATTTGTAGCTGAAGTACTTTTGTCACACAGTAACACCATCCTGACTGAGATTAAAGTAGGAAGTCAGGAAATGGAAGAAAATCCAGTCGTACTGTACATCACCAACCCCTGATGAACAGTTTATTATTTTTCTTTTAGATGAATGTAGGCAACGTCAGATTTCCACCAGATGGGTAAAATCTCATGTGGGCTGCATTAAATGAACTGCACTATGTTGGTTTAAATCTTATTCATCAGATTCCATTGTGTTCATATCAGTGTGGAATGTTCCAGCCCTAAAGGTTCAATCAAACTTAAAGCACGACCAAAAGAGAGGCTGTGTTTGAGAGCATACTATGATGCACATGGGACACAAACTGTCTGGTTAATGAAAGTAGTTAAATAATTTAACTTAATTTAAAGAGGAGAGGGGCCATTCAGCTTGTTATCAGCAGACAGTTGAAAAGCCTGCATGTCTGATGGTGTGGGCCATTAGTGCCTATGGTGTGGGCCAGACGTCTCCTTCAGGGAAGGTCTTGGATATTTCAGCAAGACAATGTTAAAACAAATACTGCATCCACCACAACAGCACGGCTTCACAGGAGAAGAGTACAGATGCTGAACTGGCGTAGCTGCAGTCCAGACCTTTCACCAATAGAAAACCTATGGCGTATCATAAAATGAAACATTTGGCAACAAAGGCCGAGGACTGTTGAGCAGCTAGAATCCTGCATCAGACAAGAATGGGACAACATTCCTCTAATAAAACTCCAGGTACTGGACTCTTCCGTTCCCAGGTGTTTACAGTTGTTAAAAGAAGAGGGGACGCGACACAATGGTAAACATCACCCTGTTTCAACTTTTTTGAGATGTGTTGCTGCCATCAAATTCAAAATGAGCTACTATTTTCCATTAAAGTGTTAAAATGTCTCACTTGTTGTTTATGTTTTATTGTGAATAAAATATGGGTTGATGACATTTCCAAATCATTACATTCAGTTTTTTATTAATGTTTTACTCATCTTTCCAAGTCCTGTGAAATTAGGGTCTTAGATTGTTTCTTCATTTTCAGAGGTTTGTTTAACATGATACTGCCCCTTGTGGAAATGTACATCTATGTGCAAGTATAAAACAAACATGGGGAATGTATCAAAGTGTAAACTGTGTATTTCCGCCTACATGCAGAACGCAGAAGTATAATTTCGCCTTCAGTCAGCATCTTACACTTTCTTTTTAAAACACATTCTTGTTTGCTTTTTTCCTGTAAACCAGAGTGATGTGTAAGAGTAGAAGGGGCGAGGAAATAGCGATTTAACTTCGCAGAATCACATTGTGTTTTGTTTGTTTGAGTTAATAGTTTTGCAGCCAAAACTTTACTTCTTGGCTTTCTGCGTTCTCAACTAGGTAATAGGGAAGGAAGCAGGGTGTATGTTTTACAACTTCTGTCTTTTGATTAAAGACAACAGAAAAGTTTAACTGGTTTTGTGACCTTCTTGTTATATGACACATAGTTAACTAGAAAATGTTATCACTCTAGTCCCTGGAAATGAAAGGTAGTGGTTTGGCTTTAACAGCGGCAGTGACTAAATTTGCCATCCTCCTAGCTGTCAAAGGGGCTGTCCATTTGTATTTACATTGTAAATCATGAAATTTTCACACTAGCATCAGCCAAAAGTGAATTTAATATAGTAACTTTAATCGTTCTCACACCTGATTAATATTTGACATGTTGCAAAGATGTGGTGTGCTACAGTCTGTCCTTAAAACTCAGACTTCCCTTTACACATCTAGAAATGTCCTTACATAATGTTTGGACAGTCTGCTAGCTACAGTGATTTCTAATCAAAACATTTGGGGTAGAATAAAGAAATATGGGTTAAATAATCCCAAGACTCAGGAGAAGATAAGTGTATGTTGCCCCATTGACTGTCCAGTCTCGCCAGTCTATTCCGCATCTTCCGGAAGAGTAGATGTAGAGATCCAGTGTACAGATCTGAAGAGTGGTGTGACATGGGTCTTTTTTGGCTGATAAAAAATGAGGTGAGCTCCCACGTTTTGGATCATCTGCAAGGGTTTGATTGTGGATATCAGTGAACCCAACCCCCAGATGTTCAAGTAGCACACACAAGGGACAACTTGGGTTTTAGACTGGGTTTGGTTCATAACACTTCAATATGTGGATCTGGAGGAACTGGGAAAGGGAACTGGCCTCTAGTCGTTGACTAGACCTGTATACTGAAGCACTTCCTCAGAACATTTTACTCCCATCTAAATTTGTTTCCTTACAGTTGTACACGACCTCTGGGATGTGACTTATTATTTTACTCAGATCTGTTCCTTGAGAAGTCGACAGTAACTTTATTCACTCAGTCCCCAGTCTGCAGTTATAGTGAGGGAATGGAGCCTTATCTTTTATCTGGATTTGTAAAATATACAGCTTACATCCATACAATTTATCATAGTGGCGTGAAGGCAGCTTTCAGTATATTAACTTGCTGGTACACATCTGCCACATCTGTCCTGTTACGTAAACCACTGACTGAAAAGTTATATATTATTATTTTATTATCAATATATTGGTAAATATAGTTTTCTATGTTAAAAATCAGTGAGGGCAGTCTTATTAAAGCTGCACAGTTCAAACAAAGTTTAGAACATCATGCCACCAGACCACCTAACTTACATAACATTAACATTCTGTGCCATAAATTATATACTTTTATGTAAAAGCTTAAAACTTAAATGTTTTGCTCGTCATACAAATTAATGTGAAGAAGGAAGTTCGATGTGTTTCAACATCCTGATTTCTATCTTCTGTTTATGGGTGAAAGAGAGAAGATGTCTATAAAGACAAAGTCCTTCGCTGTAATGTGACAATTTTCAATTTATCTTAATATGTTAAGTAATATGTTTTATTACACTATTTTTGTGTTATGATGAGAGGCGGAGCATGAAGGTGACAAAGTGGAAAAGAAGGTAGATAAATAAGCAACAGATGATTTAATTCTAACAGACTTCTAACAACTTGTTTCTCATTCTCTGTTTTCAATAGAGAAAATAGGGAAGTTTAGAGTTCTGAGAAAAAAAAAAAACATTGTTCACCACACAACAAAAGTGTTTTGCAGTGTGTGTTATCTTTTCTAAAATGTTGATCACACATGTTAAGCATGATAAGAAGCAGGAAGTCCGGTGTGTTTTAATAGTTTGTTTCTGTCTTCAGTTTTCTGATCATAATGCAGTGACTTCATCAGAGAAACAACCTCCACAGTGAGTAGAACCATCTTTTGAAACATCCTGTGGACACAATTTACCGCATTAGTTTAACATCCCTGAAGCCACAGAGGAAACTGAGAGGAGCAGCTATGAGTTTAACAGCAGCAGTGAATGGATTTGTCCTCCTCCTCCTCCTCTCTCTGTCAGGTACTGTACTTCTACATTTGTGGGATTTGTCTGCAGCTACATCATCTGTGACACACTGTGTGTTCTGACACCTGGTAATTATGAGCAGTATTAAGTACTTCCAATGTTAACACCAGTTCACCCCAGTGCTGGTTGGTGTAAATTATTCAAATATAATTAAAAACCTGAACAAAGGATGTTCATTCATATTTGGTCAGTGTCAATATTGTTCTGTGAAACTGTCAGAGCTGAAATGATCATTTGCTGTTTTGGATTAGTTCAGATTTTTTTACTTGGTTTTGTTATTGTGAGTCAGTTTTAATAGAGACTTGTTTTTCTGGGGGGTTTTTTTGGTGTTTTTTTTCTTTTCGGCTTATCCAGTGAGTTCAGGGTCGCCACAGCGGATCATTGTCCACATGTTGATCTGGCACAGTTCTTATGCCGGATTCCCTTCCTGACACAACCCTCCCCAATTTCTACCGGGCTTGGGACTACCACTAGCCCAGAAACACTTCAACATTGGTAATGAAGATCTTTTATACCCAGTCTGGTTTCAGATTTTCTGGATAGAAACAGTTTAGTAACAGTTTCATTCTCTCTCTGAACTTACAGAACTTTCATCACGGTAAAGTTAGGGTTAGAGAGGAAACTAACCAAGAAAAGCACACAGTCGGATGATTTATCTTCTTCCTCTTACCCTGGTTAGTAAACCTGTAGTAAAGTTCATTTCATCACTTCATTGCACTTTCAGACTGAGTGTTGTCCTGCATCAGCGCACAAAAAAGAGAAACTAAAATCAGCAGGTTTGCATCATCCACTTTCCTTTTGCACTGGATATCGATATCTGCTCAAACATTTAAACTGGGATTTTGCTAAGCATGTTGCTTTACACAGCTTTACACATAATCTAATGCTGAAATAACCTAATGAAATTCATAAAGATTCTTTTAACAGGAGTTAGATGTCTCTAAAAGAGATAAACATGAAAAAGTGAGTGCGTTTTATGCACAGCTACAATCCTGCTTGGTCCCAGTTGATTTTCCTGTTTGATCAACTAGAAACAATCATAAATACTGTCACCAATCATCAGAGAGTAGAACAATAAAAATGCCTTGATAAAAATACTGTATAGTGAGATTTTTGTTTTAGTTCAGCTTTGGTTAGATTGAGATGTAAGGAGCAATTTTTATGTCAATGACAGAGAAATACTCTAACTGAGGTCATTGTGATTGTGGTTTCTGCTGTTCTCTGTGTTACAGTGATACAGGGTCAGAATGACTGGGGAGTGACTTACAATTCTACTCAGATCTGTGGGATAAAAGGATCAACAGTGGACATAAACTGCACCTACACATACCCATCCAGAATAAATGGAAGAAGTACAACAGTTCAAACCACATCATGGTTTACTAAATGGAAAGACAATGCACCTGTAGATCTGAGAACAGACCCAGACTACACAGGTCGAGTGGAATATTACTGTCCTGACAAAGTCTGTACTCTGACAATAAGAGACGTGAGACAGAGAGACTCAGCTGTTTACAAGTTCAGGTTCATAACAAACCAACCAGGAACTTATACTAGTGAACCTGGAGTCACTTTGTCTGTCACAGGTAAGAATTTATTAAAAACACTAATTCAGTTCCAAAAGTTTAACATATTGTAAATACTGGGGTAAACTTGTGCACATTTTCATGAACTGTGTGTTTATTACATACTCAGATCTCCAGGTGCTGGTGATCACATCAAGGTTTTCTTCATGGGCAAAGGTGACGTGTCAAAGCAGCTGTTTATCTGATCGTCTTTCATACATCTGGTACAAGAATGGACAGAAGATTCAGACACAGTCAACATCTTCTTATGCAGATTACTTTAGTTCTGCTGACAGCATTTCCTGTGCTGTAAAAGGACATGAGAAGTTCCCGTCTCCTTCAGTGTGTGAGTTTACTTAAACTTTATCACCATCTTGTGGACGTTTAATCTTACTGAACCTTAACTGCAGGCAACTAAGTGGCATTTGGCAATTCACTGTGTGGAGTTTGGAGGAAGGCAACATTAGTTTATTGTTATTCTCTGTCACCACAAAGGAATAAATCTGTAAAATAAGCTGCACAGTTTGAACAGAATTGTGTGGCATCACAAAACCTTTGAATAATTTTCTTGGTGAAAAGCACAATACCAGACAGAAAATTACCTAAGAGTCCGTAAACAAATTTTTGATCAACGAGCAAATACAGAGTCAGATGGTTTAGCAATTCTCAAATGCAGTGAACCAGAATCATTTGCGTCCTCTCCTGTCTTCAGAGATGCTGAAGACTTGGACAGTTTATGTTCATATTATCTGTTATGTTAATGTGATATATTTTTCCTCTTTATGATCACACACATACAAATATGCATAGAAATTGATTCAGTGTTGAAAAAGTAGTTTGAAAATGTTTTTTTCCTTTCAGGTGTCTTTGGTCAAAGCTGCAACAGAGTGATTTACACTGACAGAAGTCTCTGTGCTGTCAAAGGTTCATCAGTGGACATTTCATGTACTTACAATGGTTATAATCATGTTACATCAAAACTCTGGTTTAGTCCTGAATGTAGTCGTCAGTGGCAGAATCCCTCACACCCTGAGGATCTTAGTAAAGACTCCCAGTATTCAGGTCGTGTTCAGGTCTTTGAGACAGAGACAGGACGCTCCACTCTGAGAATCAGTGACCTGAGAGAGACAGATTCAGCCCAGTATCACTTCAAATTCATAACAGCAAACTTTGAATGGAGGAGCAGTTTACCTGGAACAACTCTGACTGTCACAGGTAATAACAAAGACACCAAACAAAGTAAAATAAAAAAAAATGTATTTACAGCTGAAAAAGTTAGTTTTTTTCTTGTCCTTTCAACTTATCCTATGAGTTCGGGGTCGCCACAGTGGATCATTGTCCGCATGTTGATTTGGCACAGTTTTTACACCGGTTGCCCTTCCTGACGCAACCCTCCCCAATTTCTACCGGGCTTAGATGGCACCGCACAGCTGGGGGGTGGGGCAGGGATCGAGCCACTCACCCTGTGGTCTGTGGACAACTTCCCTTAACAACTGAGCTACAGCCACCCCCTCTTGCTGAAAAAGATTAATAGTTACAATAAGATGTTTAAGTTTCATTTTCTCCACAGACATTATTGATGTTGTATTAATTTCCTTCAAGTTCCCTGTAGCATTTTAACCCAGTTTTTCTGGAAAGTGATTAAACGTTCTTCCTCCTCCATTACTGTACATCCAGCTCTGCAGGTGCAGGTGATCAGATCAACAGTCCACCAGTTTTACACCGAGGCTGAGCTGAAGTGTCTCAGCAGTAAGAGTCCAACTGGTCGTCTTACATTTGTTTGGTTTAACAATGGACAGAAAATCAACAAGATGGAAACTGCATCTTATAAAGGCCAGTTTAATCCTGGAGACCACATCTCCTGTGCTTTAAAGGAACATGAGGATTGTCCTTCTCCTCCAGTGTGTGAGTTTACTTCTCTGTATTTCTAACCTAATGTCAAGTTGTAATTCAAAGTAACAAAGCAGCACACATTTTTTAATATAATAATAGTAATAATAATAATAATAATAATAATAATGATGATGATAATAATAATAATAATAATAATAATAATAATCATAATCATAATAATAATAATAATAATAATTCATTTTATTTATAAAGCACTTTACATTTGCTAACAAATCTCAAAGTGTTACACAAGCGGATCAAGACCAAGAATAAAACATAATAAACATGTAAAGCCTAAAAACATATAAAACATAGAATAAGACAGCAATGATCACATGGAATTTTTTAAATTTAAAGTTAAATATTTTCTTTTTATGTTTAGTCAGATATTTAAAATGTATGTAAATTTTTGAGCCATCAATCAATGTCTTCTAAACAGTTTTAACAAAAACTGATTTTTCCTCCTCCAGATCCTCCACAGCTTCCCTCTGTGTCAGTGAGTCCCTCTGCTGAGATAGTGGAGGGTAGTTCAGTGACTCTGACCTGTAGCAGTGATGCTAACCCAGCAGCTAATTATACCTGGTACAAGAACAAAGGAAATCTAAATGTTCAACCTCTTAATCAAGAACCACAACTTGTCTTCGTCTCCATCCATTCCTCTGACTCTGGACAATATTACTGTGAAGCTGAGAACAAGCTGGGGAGGAACAAATCTGAAGACATCAATCTTAATGTGAAATGTGAGTAAAACACATTGAAGTCAATGAAGTCTCCTCCACATACACACCTAAAGCTGGAGGTGTTAACCTTCTCAGCATGTACTGTGTGTAATGTAACTGCTACAATCGCATGAAAATATTATTTTATATCTAATCTATCTTTAATTTACCAGCTATGAAAGCAAAGCAAATCATAAAATGTCCTTTACTGATCTGTGTTCATCTTTATGCTGTTCAGTTAAATTTTGGGGGTCAATTTTAGACACAGAACGTTGTCAGGAAGACAACGTTCTGAATGAGGCAGAGTTTTCATTCTCTGTTGCTGGAGATTATTCCACAGGGGAAATGACCTCCCTAGTTCAGGGCACGTGGACGCTTCTTTAAGACACACCGGCAGGTGATCTATGAAGTACCTGTGCAGGCGTGCAGTGATTGTTTGATCTGAACCATCTTAGGGGTCAACAAACAATTCTTCTCTAGTTTTAGTTTGTGCAAAAATAGTTTGTGGGTGATGCTGTTGATCCACTTACTTGAAGTAAAATTGGGTGTCTCCTGAGTTGGCAGCCAACCTGGATGCATCTCCTGCTATGAGTGTTTCTACAGTTTGTTGTTGTTGGGTTCCGCTGGTTCGATGTCTGTGTTCTTGGCGGGTCTTCACCTGGACAGGGATCCTGCCTTGCTGGCTTGAGCTGCCTTTGCATGAGCAATAGTGGCTTCTTACCTGCTGGTGATTATGCTGACAGAGCAGATTTTTTTCTGATTTTTCCGGCTGGCAGCCTGCTGGTTACACGCAACAACAAAGCAAAGAAGCTCCTACACCAAAGTAAAATAAGAAAATAAGATCTCTCCCTGAAGAGATGAAGCATCTCTGTCCATAATCATAAAGTTGTTTGTTTTGGTCAGAGTGTGTTGGTTTGCAAGCTGCCAATCATGCTGCAACAATGAAACACACCTCGGTCCATAATGTTTCAAAGAGTTCGGGGTCGCCACAGTGGATCATTGTCCGCATGTTGATTTGGCACAGTTTTTACACCGGTTGCCCTTCCTGACGCAACCCTCCCCAATTTCTACCGGGCTTAGATGGCACCGCACAGCTGGGGGGTGGGGCAGGGATCGAGCCACTCACCCTGTGGTCTGTGGACAACTTCCCTTAACAACTGAGCTACAGCCACCCCCTCTTGCTGAAAAAGATTAATAGTTACAATAAGATGTTTAAGTTTCATTTTCTCCACAGACATTATTGATGTTGTATTAATTTCCTTCAAGTTCCCTGTAGCATTTTAACCCAGTTTTTCTGGAAAGTGATTAAACGTTCTTCCTCCTCCATTACTGTACATCCAGCTCTGCAGGTGCAGGTGATCAGATCAACAGTCCACCAGTTTTACACCGAGGCTGAGCTGAAGTGTCTCAGCAGTAATAGTCCAACTGGTCGTCTTACATTTGTTTGGTTTAACAATGGACAGAAAATCAACAAGATGGAAACTGCATCTTATAAAGGCCAGTTTAATCCTGGAGACCACATCTCCTGTGCTTTAAAGGAACATGAGGATTGTCCTTCTCCTCCAGTGTGTGAGTTTACTTCTCTGTATTTCTAACCTAATGTCAAGTTGTAATTCAAAGTAACAAAGCAGCACACATTTTTTAATATAATAATAGTAATAATAATAATAATAATAATAATAATAATAATAATAATAATAATAATAATAATAATAATAATAATAATAATAATTCATTTTATTTATAAAGCACTTTACATTTGCTAACAAATCTCAAAGTGTTACACAAGCGGATCAAGACCAAGAATAAAACATAATAAGCATGTAAAGCCTAAAAACATATATAACATAGAATAAGACAGCAATGATCACATGGAATTTTTTAAATTTAAAGTTAAATATTTTCTTTTTATGTTTAGTCAGATATTTAAAATGTATGTAAATTATGGAGCCATGAATCAAAGTCTTCTAAACAGTTTTAACAAAAACTGATTTTTCCTCCTCCAGATACTCCAAAGCTTCCCTCTGTGTCAGTGAGTCCCTCTGCTGAGATAGTGGAGGGTAGTTCAGTGACTCTGACCTGTAGCAGTGATGCTAACCCAGCAGCTAATTATACCTGGTACAAGAACAAAGGAAATCTAAATGTTCAACCTCTTAATCATGAACCAAATCTTGTCTTCGTCTCCATCCAGTCCTCTGACTCTGGACAATATTACTGTGAAGCTGAGAACAAGCTGGGGAGGAACAAATCTGAAGACATCAATCTTAATGTGAAATGTGAGTAAAACAACTTATTTACGGAGAAACATAGTTGAATAATTTGGCTTCATTATTGTAAGAAACATTTTGGCTGATCATACTCACTTTCTTTAGCTCTGCCAGCTGTCAGTTGCAAAACTATCTAGAATGTTTCTGATGCTTCTAAACTTGTTTTCTTATATCAACACGTGTAGCAACAGATACATATGTCCTCATTTCTATTAGTTAATTTTATGTCAGAGTACAGTGATTTATCATAATACATATCCTGCAAACAATAAACTGTGTTCAAATATTTCCTCCTCCAGATTCTCCACAGCTTCCCTCTGTGTCAGTGAGTCCCTCTGCTGAGATAGTGGAGGGTAGTTTAGTGACTCTGACCTGTAGCAGTGATGCTAAACCAGCAGCTAAATATACCTGGTACAAGGAGAATGGAAATTTAAATGTTCAACCTCTCAACCAAGAACCACAACTTGTCTTCAGCTCCATCCAGTCCTCTGACTATGGACAATATTACTGTGAAGCTGAGAACGAGCTGGGGAGGAGGACATCTGGACGCATCAGTCTTAATGTGAAATGTGAGTGAAACATTTTATTTAAGGAGAAACATAGTAGAATAATTTGGCTGATCATACTTACTTTCTTTAGCTCTGCCCGCTGTCAGTCACAAAACCATCTACGCTTGTTTTCTTATTTCAACACATGTAGCAACAGATACATATGTCCTCATTTTTATTAGTTAATTTTATGTCAGACAACAGTGGTTTATCATAATACATATCCTGCAAACAATAAACAGTGATCAAATGTTTTCTCCTCCAGATGCTCCAAAGCTTCCCTCTGTGTCAGTGAGTCCCTCTGCTGAGATAGCGGAGGGTAGTTCAGTGACTCTGACCTGTAGCAGTGATGCTAACCCAGCAGCTAATTATACCTGGTACAAGGAGAATGAAGACTCACCAAAAGCTTCAGGACAGATCTTCACCATCCCTGACATCAGACCTGAACACAGTGGGAATTATTCCTGTGAAGCTCAGAACACAATAGGACGTCAGAACTCCACCCTATGTTTCATTGCTTTAGCTGGTAAGTTGTGTCCACTGCTTTTTTACAAGTACTGTTTATTTGTTTACTGCAGCAAAATTCAGCAACATATTTAATAAGATGATTAAATATGATGATTAAACATGATTGAGGTGATGCAAATGAAAAACAATCCCTTCTACATTTCCTCTGTTTTATTCTATGTGGCTGAGTGATTATAGACACACCTGACAATGTGATTATTAATTGAATCAACCTGCTAAGATCCACTGTGTCTTCATTCAGGGAAATCACTTACGATAACGAACATCATCAGGTTGACTCTTGTGGTCCTGATTCCTCTGCTTGTCATGAGTCTGTGGATGAGGTAAATGATACAAATCTGTCACTTTGTCTTTTCTTTTTGTATCTGTAAAATCAGGAAGTATCTTGTTATTTTTAATTCAGGAAGAAGAAAACTCAGAACTTTAAATCTGAACTAAACAAATCTGTGGAGATGATAGAGGTGAGTAGCTCTTTTGACAAATTAATCAGGACATAATGTTTGATTTTTAAAGAAATAGTTGAAACTTTTTGTCCTTCACATAATACAATCTCAGTCTTTTAATCTCTCTGTTTATGTTTAATATCATCAAGTTTTCCACATGACGTGTCTTTATTCTCATCTTTCCTTCTCTCCCCATCAGTCAGATTCCCAAAATGATTATCAGATCATCTCAGCTGCAACATCCATCACTGCAGCACAGAGAGATGACACAGAGCAGCACAAAGACCTGGTGTGAAGAACAGTCAGGTTAGAGACTCCTGCAGGGAAGGAACTCAAAACTCATATTCCTTAAATATATTTGATGTGATTAGGTTCAGATGCTGAGTCACCTGGTTGGCAGAAAAAGTAATACAGCCTATTGAAGATATACAAAAATATTGGCTTCACATTCTACTGTTTAAATAAATATCAAAAATATTGTAGTAGACAAAGCCAATGAAGTCTCCTCCACATACACACCTAAAGCTGGAGGTGTTAACCTTCTCAGCATGTACTGTGTGTAATTTAACTGCTACAATCGCATGAAAATATTATCTTATATCTAATCTATCTTTAATTTACCAGCTATGAAAGCAAAGCAAATCATAAAATGTCCTTTACTGATCTGTGAGTTCATCTTTATGCTGTCCAGTTAAATTTTGGGGGTCAATTTTAGATGCAGAACGTTGTCAGGAAGACAACGTTCTGAATGAGGCAGAGTTTTCATTCTCTGTTGCTGGAGATTATTCCACAGGGGAAATGACCTCCTTAGTTCAGGGCACGTGGACGCTTCTTTAAGACACACCGGCAGGTGATCTATGAGGTACCTGTTCAGGCGTGCAGTGATTGTTTGATCTGAACCATCTTAGGGTTCAACAAACAGTTCTTCTCTAGTTTTTGTTTGTGCAAAAATAGTATGTGGGTGATGCTGTTGATCCACTAACTTCCTTTTCTGGCCAAAACTATGGAACGAGCAGTCTTCAACCAACTCTCAGACTTCCTTTCCAAGAATAACCTCCTCGATGTCAACCAGTCTGGCTTCAAGAGGGGTCATTCCACGGAAACGGCACTCCTGACTGTTGTGGAATATCTTCGAGCTGCAAAAGCCACAGGTCAATCATCTGTCTTAATTCTACTTGATCTGTCATCAGCCTTTGACACTGTGAACCATCAGATACTCTTGTCCACACTCTCTGACTTGGGCATCTCTGGATCAGCTCTAGACTGGCTTTGTTCTTACCTATCAGGACGAAGCTTCAAGGTATCCTGGCGGGATCATCTTTCTCACTCTCATAGCCTCTCTACCGGTGTGCCGCAGGGCTCAGTTCTTGGTCCTCTCCTCTTTTCTATCTATACTTCATCCCTAGGTGCCATCATTCACTCACATGGTCTTTCCTATCACTGCTACGCTGATGACACACAGCTCTTCCTGTCCTTTCCACCGGACGACTTCACTGTCTCATCGCGCATTTCTGCCTGTCTCTCAGACATCTCAGCCTGGATGAGTGAGAGACACCTTCAACTCAACCTCTCTAAGACTGAAGTCCTTGTCTTCCCAGCCAGACCCTTGATGCAACACAACATCAGCATCAACATTGGATCTACAGTGATTGTCCCCACTAATTCGGCCAAAAATCTGTGGGTCATCATCGACGACCAACTGAGCTTTAAGGACCACATCTCCTCAGTCTCTAGGGCTTGCAGATTTGCTCTTTACAACATCAGGAAGATCAGACCCTACATCACGGAATATACAACCCAACTCATTGTACAGGCGCTGGTCACATCTCGTCTTGATTCCTGCAACGCTTTGTTGATGGGGTTACCGATATCCACAATCAAACCCTTGCAGATGATCCAAAATGCGGCAGCTCGCCTAATTTTTAATCAGCCAAAAAAGACCTATGTCACACCACTTTTTAGATCTCTACACTGGCTTCCTGTTGCTGCTCGCATCAGGTTCAAAGGTCTGTCTCTTGCTTACAGGGTTGTGAACTCGATAGCTCCCGCTTACCTCAACTCACTCATTCAAGTCTACAATCCTTCTCGCCCGCTGCGGTCTGCCAACGAACGACGTCTGGTGGTCCCAGCACCGCATAGAAGACACCAAGCAAAACTGTTCAGCGCAATGATCCCACGATGGTGGAACGAGCTACCAAACACTGCACGCTCAGCTGATTCTCTCCCAATATTCAAAAAACTGCTGAAAACTGAACTCTTCCGCATCTTCCTATGCACTTAAATCTTTAAAAAAAAAAAAAAAAAAAACTTTCTGCTCTCTTGCACTTGTATCTCGTGAACTGTGAACACTTTTCTGATAGGACTTTGCTTTGATGTTTTCTCCTTGACTTAGATTTTTGCTTGCCTTGTACCTCACTTTTAAGTAGCTTTGGATAAAAGCGTCTGCTAAATGACTAAATGTAAAATGTAAATGTAAGTAAAATTGGGTGTCTCCTGAGTTGGCAGCCAACCTGGATGCATCTCCTGCTCTGATTGTTTCTACAGTTTGTTGTTGTTGGGTTCCGCTGGTTCGATGTCTGTGTTCTTGGCGGGTCTTCACCTGGACAGGGATCCTGCCTTGCTGGCTTCAGCTGCCTTTGCATGAGCAATAGTGGCTTCTTACCTCCTGGTGATTATGCTGACAGAGCAGATTTTTTCTGATTTTTCCGGCTGGCAGGCTGCTGGTTACACGCAACAACAAAGCAAAGAAGCTCCTACACCAAAGTAAAATAAGAAAATAAGATCTCTCCCTGAAGAGATGAAGCATCTCTGTCCATAATCATAAAGTTGTTTGTTTTGGTCAGAGTGTGTTGGTTTGCAAGCTGCCAATCAATGAAACACACCTCGGTCCATAATGTTTGAAAGACAATCCCAAATGGTGCCATTGTAAGAAAGATCCAGCTGCAGCAACCATCTCCTCCTTCCTCTCCCTTATTACTTAAAAATACAATAAAAAAATAAAATCAATAAGCAACAGCTGATTCTGTAGGACAGTAGGGACAGAGTGCAAATGTGGACGTGAGTGTTTCTCTTGTCAGTCGTGTTTTGCAGGTCAAACAGACGCTTGGAGCATTTCTCAGTTATGAAAAAACATTGAGCTGAAAAGTCAATAGGAAGTTGGTGAAGATTTTTAGTCGTCCACTTTTGGTTTTTCTGATGTTGAATCCTGTCAACTGGACTTGTTTCTTCTTGGTTTGACATGCAGTCATCCAAGCAGCTTCTTTAGTCTGAGGGAAGGTTCTCTAGGGGCCCAGTTATATCCTCCAGGTAGGCTTTGTTTCCTACATGTAAGAAAATACCTGGGTCACCGAGCCAACTTTTCCTCTGACTGAAGAAGCTGCTTCAATAAGTAGTGAAACATTTCCAAACAAGAAGAAAGTAGAAACTCCTTGACATGACTGGATTTCAAGTTTTGGGTCAGGTTTCTGATACTGCTGCCAGTTTGGACCAGTTATTGAACGTCCCTGAAAACGAGGACATCAATTCAGATGAAATGCTTCCTCCTTTCTTTATATGGTTGTGATCCCTTCTGGTGGCGTATTGCTCTGTGTACAAACAAGCTAACATGGAAGTTCAGGCATCTGCACTGTGGATGAGTCCACACAGCTTAAGTTGGTGTAGCCCCAGTGTCTGACTGGGCCCTTAGGGAGCCAAGTCTGTCGCTAGTGCTCAAACTGGTTGTTGATCCAGGCCTGGTGCAGCCTCATGGTATTCTGGTCCTGAACATCTAGGCACACGTTCCATGCAGTCTACCCTGGCTGACTGCAGTGGCCATTTCAGAACTCTGTGTCACCTTTAGTCCATAAGTTTTAACTGCTCATTGCAAACAGTCCTATGTCTGCGGTCTGACTACAGCATCTCTATGCCACTCAGACTGACGCTTGATGCCCTTAAGGACAATCACCTCCTCATTGGCCCTGGTAGATTTGGATCTGGATGTCTCTTCACTGAGAGTCTTAAACATTTCTCTGCACGTATGGAATATCTAACAAGTAGATAGAGAACAAACTGGTTATATTGTAACTGTGGTTGAGTGAAGAGACTCTCTATCCAGTTCTTAGATCGTTGGAAACAGGTTCCAATCACTGATTGCTCAACTCCAGAGGTGTGGACGGGCGAGACGCTGTGTCTTAAAGAAGTATCCACATGCCCTGACCTCAGGACGTAATGTCCCACACATGGAATATGTAACGTGTAGAGAGAAAATCTTCAAGCATGCCTACAAGACATAAAGGCCTGGATGTCCCACAATTTTTTACTTTTAAACTCAGACAAAACTAAAGTCATAGTATTTGGGCCCAAAAATCTCAGAGATATGATGTCCAACCATATTGTTACTCTAGATGGCATAAGTCTGGCCTCCAGTACTACTGCAAGGAACCTTGGAGTTATTTTTGATCAGGATTTGTCCTTTAACTCACATATAAAACAAATCTCTAGAACAGCCTTCTTCCACCTACGGAACATTGCCAAAATTAGGAGCATCCTGTCTCCAAGTGATGCCGAAAAACTGGTCCATGCATTTGTTACCTCTAGGTTGAACTACTGTAATTCCCTACTTTCAGGATGCCCCAGTAACTCCCTAAAGAGCCTGCAATTAATCCAAAATGCTGCAGCAAGTGTGCTGACTGGAACTAGCAAGAGAGATCATATTTCACCTTCACTAGCTTCTCTCCATTGGCTTCCCATTAAGTCTAGAATAGAATTTAAAACCCTGCTTCTTACATATAAAGCTCTGAATGGTCAGGCTCCATCATATATAGAAGACCTCATAGCACTATATCATCCCAGTAGACCACTTCGCTCTCAGAACGCAGGCCTACATGTGGTTCCCAGAATTTCCAAAGGTAGAATGGGAGGTAGAGCCTTTAGCTATCAAGCTCCTCTCTTGTGGAACCAGCTCCCAGTTCAGATTCTGGAAGCAGACACCCTCTCTACTTTTAAGTCTAGGCTTAAAACCTTCCTCTGTAATAAAGCATATAGTTAGTTATAGTTATGCTGCTATAGGCTTAGACTGCTGGGGGACCCACCCCCCAATGCACTGAGCTCCTTTCCTCCTCTTGACCATCTCTCCTCTCCTCTCACCCCGCAATTGTCACCACTGTATGTCATTAACTCTGTGTGTTTTCTCCCGTAGTTGTCTTTGTTCTTCTCTGTCCCCCTCTCTCTGTCCCTTTCTGCAGGTGTCCCTGGCTTTGAAGCTGTGTGTCTTCCAGCGTGCAGCTACTGGTCCTACCAATCTGCCCGATGTTTTGTTGTTGCTTTTTGTTGCTCTTTTCTTTTCTCTCTCCACTTTCCACTCACCCCAACCGGTCAAGGCAGATGGCCGTCCACCCTGAGCCTGGTTCTGCTGGAGGTTTCTTCCGTTAAAGTTGTTTTTCCTCTCCACTGTTGCCTATGGCTTGCTCCAGGGGAAATTGTTGGGTTCTCTCTATACATCTGTATAATCTTGACTTTATTCTGTAAAGTGCCCTGATATGACTTTGTTGTGAATTGGCGCTAAATAAATAAAGTTGAATTGAATTGAATTGAAAATCACTTCACTCAGAAAACCACGGTTTCGACGTTCTTCTGTTTCACACAGTTTGTGTTTTCTTTTTCACATGTTGGGGAATTTATTTCCCCAGTTTTTATCCTAATTTGAATTTTTGCATTGCTCAGTGAAACAAATCCAGTTTCATGTTCTCTACTAACTTGTTCAAACTGAACATTAATCCAAATGGTTTGCTACAGTAACTGTGTTGTTGTGGGTTTGGCTGTTTGTGTGTCAGTCAAAAAACTGTTAAGGTGGCAAAGTGTAGAAGAGGTTAAATGAATAAACAACAGGCAGTTTAATTGTAACAGAGCCCATAACTGTTTCCTCATTCTCTGTTTTCTATAAACACAGAATGATGAACTGTGTTCTGCATTCTTTTCTTTCTGATCATACATGTCTTCACCATGTTTTTGTATCTCTTATTTTTTTGACAGTTTTATCACAGCTGTTTGTTTTTCTTTCTGAGCCAAGTACCAACTGTCAGTATTTTTACTCTTTTTGGAAATAAATTCCAATTTGTTTTCTCGCTCAGTTAAATAACTTGGGTTGTTTCCTTTTTTGCTTTTGGATAATAACTTACTTCTATACTGAGTCACTAACTATAAATTTACTGTATATGTTCAATGTTGAAGGGAGCGAAAAATGTTTATGCTCTTGTTGTATTAACAATGATGAAACAATGAAGCATTGCATGCATTTAAGTTGACCTGATCTAATGTGAACCAAACTAAACCAGCTAAAAAAAAAAGAAAAAAAAAATCACACTTGATGTGCATAACTCACTGAAATGAACATTAAAGACCACAATGGAAACCGGAAGATGCGCTTTAGTAAACAAAGCATCTACAGACGGGGCAGAAAGGCGTTAGCTACTGTCTGTGGACAGCTGCAAGGTGAGAGACAGAAAACCATGTGAGTGCAAACTTAGATGCACAAATCTAAAAGCATATCAATGACATGTTTACTGTACAAAAACCACATGAGTGGCTGAAAGATTAAAAACAGGATGGACAGTATGGTAAAAGCTGTATAAGAAGCCAGTAGAAGTACAGAGTTAGAGTTGAGGTTCCTTTTTTTTACTTTCTTAGTTTTTTGTTCAGGACTGAAAATTAGAGAACAACCCTTCTGAAGACTGCACTGTTGCCTAACTGCTGAGATTTTTTGATTGCTGATATTCTTCAATAAACTTTTGAAAGACTCCACTGCTTTGGGCTCATTTCTTCTCAGGTAAGAACCTTTGAAAATTTACAAACTCAGATAGAAGAAGAGGTCAAGATTATAAAACCCAAGAGGGGGCACAAAGGGTAGAGATGCCGAGAACCCAAGACTGAATAAGTGTTTCCTCCCTCTATCCACTGGTTGGTAGACAACAAAACACAATTTTAGAAGTGATTTTAAAATTCAGGAAGGGAAACTACCAGATGAAATAGCTTAAATGTTAGCTTGCCTGAGTGATATTAACGAGAGGTGAAATTGTGTTTACACAGTTAATATATAACAGAGAGCTTCTCCAATAATAGACACACAAAGGGATGAAAGTCATAACCGGTCAAATCTTACTAGAGAAAAACTTGAGTAAAGGAGACTCAAGCAAGGTTGACCTTGATAATGGTGGGTGCTTCCACACCAAGTTCATTGAAAATAATCTTTTCAAATTTGCTTCTAACTACAAACTTTATTTTTAACATTTTAATTGCACCCAGTGTTAATTAGTTAATTTACCATTTTCCATTTTCATTAAATCTTTGTGTAGTTTCAATTTCATCAGTCTTGTTATTGTTTTATGGTTTCGAAGTTCATTGTACTATTGACATAGTTATTTTTCATTTTCTGTTAACTTAATGTGTCTAACAAGTTTGAATTTAACAGGCCTCATAACGACATTATCAAACCCTTTTAAATGAAGATGTTCATACTTTTGCAGGCAGAACATTACTTTTTGGATTTATTGCTATGTGCTGCCACCTGGTTCATCATGCAGGTAAATCAGGTAATTGAGAAGGAAGTTGTGCGTAACTTTAACAACATGACTTCTACTCTGTAGAAAAAGTTGATTTAGTTTTTCTGCACTTTACTTACTGTTCCTACAAATATGTTATGACTCTGTAGTTATAGACACAACCTGAGCAACTATGAGTTTCACAGCAGTACTGAGTGGATTTATTGTCTTTCTTGCTGTCCCAGGTACTGTAAGTCTTTGTTCTCTGTCTTTAAGAACCATGGAGAACAATTAGTGTTAGATTCAGAAATGTGGTTTCCTGGTCCTCTGGTGTTTCACTTTCCTCTAGTGGTGAAGCGTCAGTGTTGCAGAATCAGGCATCATCACTCTGAGTCGTTCCTCTGTGTGTTTTAATAGGTCAGTTCACATCCATTCATCAGCTTCAGACAATGTGAAGGTACATACATCCTGCTGTGGTGTAAGTTGCAGCAACATCTTGTGAGACTCTTTTCTTTGTTTTAGATCCCAAACTCCCACAATAAAGTAGAGGAGATGAAAATATCAGTTTCCCTTTTTCTCTTAACTTATCTTGTATTTGTGTGTTGTTTTGATGCAGATTTTCTGTTGAACTATTTTTGTGTTATAATAACAACCAGAAAGAAACTCAGAGACTCAGCTGTGTTTTTTTTCTTTGTTTAAACTGGAGATAAATCCACAGTGATTGATACAGTAACTGTGACTGTTTTTGTGTGTTTAAAAAGCAAAGACTGTTAAGGTGACAAAGTGTGAAAGACTTTAACAGACCCCACAACTTGTTTCTCATTCTCCGTTTTCTACTGAGAAAATAGAGAAGTTTCAACTTTAAAGAACAAATAACTTTGTTCACTGTCCTGGTTATGTGTATGGACCTAAACATAGCACAGTGAGGGGGACGTAGAATATAAGTGACTTTATTTAACAAATTCGGGGACTAAACAGACAGTAGACTCAGAACACAACCATCATAAACCAAGGAACTAAACAAAAACTGGACCAGAGTTAGTGAAAACAGAGTCAGGATACCAGTGTGGGCACAAATCCAAAAGTTAGGGGGTGGAGATAAGACTGGTAAACCAAAGAAAGGGGGCTTGAGGTCTAAACTGACTTATTAATAAACACAGGATATCAAAAAGGGTAAACTAAAAATCACTACGAAGAGGAGGACAAACGCTGATTTGGCCTTAAAGAGTTAAATACAATTTGCAAAGAAAACACAAACCAGGAGAGAACTAAACACAAGACAGGGCCAGAATGAGTCGTGCAAATAACTAGATATTGGACTGAGACAGCTAAGGAATTAACATAAATGTGGACACTGACTAAGCAGATATAATACAAATGACCAATCTAAAGAGTGTAACAGGACAGATTACAAACTAAAACGTGCACACGAACAGGGACAAAATAAAGAGCACAGCAACCAAACCTCAGAGCAAGACAAACAGGTTACAGAGTCCAGATACCATGAGACAGACAAACCACAAGTCAGGGTGTTTCATAAATAGTGAGACGATGATCTGAGCTGGTTCAAGAAGGCAGGGGAACAGGTGTAAATAATGTTGAATGGTGAAAAGGGCTACAAAATAAAAGTCCAGAACAGGAAGTGAATATGAAGGACCGGATCAAGACATTCACACATTTTAAATATGGTAAGAAGCAGGAAGTCTGGTGTGTTTTAATAGTTTGTTGCCGTCTTCAGTTTTCTGATCATAATGCAGTGACTTCATCAGAGAAACAACCTCCACATTGAGTAGAACCATCTTTTGAAACATCCTGTGGACACAATTTACTGCATTAATTTAACATCCCTGAAGCCACAGAGGAAAGTGAGAGGAGCAGCTATGAGTTTAACAGCAGCAGTGAATGGATTTGTCCTCCTCCTCCTCCTCTCTCTGTCAGGTACTGTACTTCTACATTTGTGGGATTTGTCTGCAGCTACATCAAGCTGTGACACACTGTGTGTTCTGACACCTGTTAATTATGACCATCTTAACCCCAGTTCACCATCGTATTAAAACCACCAGTTTCTTTAAAACTGTCAGAGCTGAAATGACCAGTTGCTGTTTTGGATTAGTTCAGATTTTTTTACTTGGTTTTCTT
This sequence comes from Channa argus, assembly GCF_033026475.1. Lineage (NCBI taxonomy): Eukaryota > Metazoa > Chordata > Actinopteri > Anabantiformes > Channidae > Channa > Channa argus. The sequence continues at coordinate 4,206,577 of NC_090199.1, forward strand.
ATTGTGGGTCAGTTGTAATACAGATCTGTAATGAAGATTTTTTAAAGAGTTGTTCTGAGACCCACCCTGATTTAATAAGTTCTGTATATTGTGACAGTTTTGTTCTCTCTCTGTAGTTCCAGAACTTTTATCATGGTGTCAAGTCAGTGTTTAGGAGGAAAATTGGACTCATCACATAGTGGCTCAACTTGGATTTGTACGACTCAACAGTTTTACAGAAAGACAGTCTCTTTATTTATAGGTCAGATGTAATGTTGGGAGTTTCTTTCACCTTTTATCGTTTTCACACTTAACTAAGTAGCAATTTCACCACAGAGTGAGCAGAGAGGAAACTAACCAAGAAAAGCACATAGAGTCTGATGATTCATCTTCTTCCTCTTACTCTGCTCAGTAACACTGCAGTAAAGCTCATTTCATCACTTCATTGCACCTTAGACTGGATGTTGTTCAGCAAGGATGCACACAAAGTTAAACTAAAATCAGCAGGTTTGCATCATCCACTTGTATTCTGCTCTGGAGAGAGTTCAGATCAAACATTTAAATCAGGATGTTGCTAAGCATGTTTCCACTCTAATTTAATAATGAAATAACAAAATAAAAGTCAAAGAATCATTTTAAAAAACTTCTCTAAACTTAACCAGGCTCAGAGGCCATGACAAAAATGGAAAAAGGACACTATTATCTCTAATTTTAACAATTATTAAACGTAAATCAAACTGTTGGAATTGTTAGTCAGTCATGTCAGTAGTGCACATGTGGATGTGTGTAACATAATGTGGCTGGAAGTTTTGACGTGTGACAACCAGATCATCAAGTAAAACTAAACTACCCTCCAACCCTGACACAAACATGTTCATTAACTGCTGGAATGTTGCCGGAGCATTCCTCAACCCAAACAGCATAACAGTATATAAATACAGACCAGATGGTGTAATAATGCAGAAGTCTCTTTGGACATTTGGACAAAGGTACCTGCCAATGCCCCTTAAGTAAATCAAATTTACTTACAAACTTAGCAGATCCCACTCGATCTATGCAAACATCAATATCATGATCAGTAATAGCTCCAATTGGAAAAATTGGACCCCTGATCACTTTGGATCAATTTCAGAACACTAAATATTGAAATAAATTGGGACAGTGCTTTTACAACTGCCGTAGTTGTTATCAACCACAATGGATACGCCACAGAAAACCTAGTGCACTGACACATGACGGTAAGGAGGTATTTAAAACCAGATTTAGAAACCGGTAATGGCCCCACACAGTCCACAATGAGATATTCAAATGGCTCCCTTACGGTGAGAATTGGCTGCTACAGAGCCGACATTTTTTAATATACAGAATGACATTTTTTTTAACCTGAGACCAGAGGAAGTTTTCCTCACACCAAAGTGACCACTCCCATCATGGAAGCAATTCAGCATGTGACCCCTTCAGCAAAAAGTGTGACAAAGACAGAACCTCTAGATCACACTGCTTAAAGTCACATGTAGACTTCTCAGCTAATGTATTCATTGCATGTGTAACTACGCAAGATGAAGAAGTAGCACCTGCCTGAGTCAAGCTTTGGTCAACAGTGGAGCCACATTCCAATGAACAAGATGAAACAAGAGGCGGTGGGGCCCTAAGAGCAGAAATCAAATCATGCCCAAAATAAAGTGAACTCCCTAAATAGGCAACACTGGCCGCTCTCCCACAGCCACCTCACCTTCTACCAGGGCACAATCAAGAACCACTTTATTTAGTGGAATGAGCTAAATTGTTACTCATCCTGTGATTCAGAATCCATTCGCCAGTCTCTGTTTCAGCAGATAGTGGCAATACTGAATCCACTAAATACGAGTCATAAGCTCCAGTATCTCTCGAAATGTTTTTTGGGATCTTCTCTGATGAACGGAGAGCATGTGACCTGAAACCCTGGCTCACATGACAGAGGAGCACACCCCTCAGAGGAACAGCCGTTATTTACAGGTGCCGCAAATGCAGCATCAGCCCTTGTTCTTAATTTTCAACACGAGGCAATCAGCTTTCCAATGCCCCCTAGCATGGCAATAATTACAGTTACAGTGAGGGCATGCAGCAGTGCCCCCTCCAGCAGGTGGCACTCTAGGCAACTGTCTAAATGGCCTATACCATAGTGTAGAACTGTAAAAATACTGCATAGTCAGATTCTGCTGTTCTCTGTGTTACAGTGATACAGGGTCAGAATGACTGGGGAGTGACTTACACTGCTACTCACATCTGTGTGTTAGAAGGATCAACAGTGGACATTTACTGCACCTACACATACCCATCCAGCATAAATGGAAGAAGTACAACAGTTCAAAACACATCATGGTTTACTGAAGAGAAAGACAATGCACCTGTAGATCTGAGAACAGACCCAGACTACACAGGTCGAGTGGAATATTACTGTCCTGACAAAGTCTGTACTCTGACAATAAGAGACGTGAGACAGAGAGACTCAGCTGTTTACAAGTTCAGGTTCATAACAAACCAACCAGGAACTTATACTAGTGAACCTGGAGTCACTTTGTCTGTCACAGGTAAGAATTTATTAAAAACACTAATTCAGTTCCAAAAGTTTAACATATTGTAAATACTGGGGTAAACTTGTGCACATTTTCATGAACTGTGTGTTTATTACATACTCAGATCTCCAGGTGCAGGTGATCACATCAAGGTTTTCTTCATGGGCAAAGGTGACGTGTCAAAGCAGCTGTTTATCTGATCGTCTTTCATACATCTGGTACAAGAATGGACAGAAGATTCAGACACAGTCAACATCTTCTTATGCAGATTACTTTAGTTCTGCTGACAGCATTTCCTGTGCTGTAAAAGGACATGAGAAGTTCCCGTCTCCTTCAGTGTGTGAGTTTACTAAAACTTTATCACCATCTTGTGGACGTTTAATCTTACTGAACCTTAACTGCAGGCAACTAAGTGGCATTTGGCAATTCACTGTGTGGAGTTTGGAGGAAGGCAACATTAGTTTATTGTTATTCTCTGTCACCACAAAGGAATAAATCTGTAAAATAAGCTGCACAGTTTGAACAGAATTGTGTGGCATCACAAAACCTTTGAATAATTTTCTTGGTGAAAAGCACAATACCAGACAGAAAATTACCTAAGAGTCCGTAAACAAATTTTTGATCAACGAGCAAATACAGAGTCAGATGGTTTAGCAATTCTCAAATGCAGTGAACCAGAATCATTTGCGTCCTCTCCTGTCTTCAGAGCTGCTGAACATTTGGACAGTTTATGTTCATATTATCTGTTATGTTAATGTGATATATTTTCCCTCTTTATGATCACAAACATACAAATATGCATAAAAATTGATTCATGTTGACAAAGTAGTTTGAAAATGTTCTTTTCCTTTCAGGTGTCTTTGGTCAAAGCTGCAACAGAGTGATTTACACTGACAGAAGTCTCTGGACTGTCAAAGGTTCATCAGTGAACATTTCATGTACTTACAATGGTTATAATCATGTTACATCTAAATTCTGGTTCAGTCCTGAACGTAGTCATCAGTGGCAGAATCTCTCACAGCCTGAGGATCTTAGTAAAGACTCCCAGTATTCAGGTCGCGTTCAGGTCTTTGAGACAGAGACAGGACGCTCCACTCTGAGAATCACTGACCTGAGAGAGACAGATTCAGCCCAGTATCACTTCAAATTCATAACACAGAGCTTTGAATGGAGGAGCAGTTTACCTGGAACAACTCTGACTGTCACAGGTAATAACAAAGACACCAAACAAAGTAAAATGTAAAAAAAAAAAATAGTTTATAGCTGAAAAAGTTTAATCGTTAATATAAGATGCTTAAGTTTCATTTTCATTCATTCATTCATTCAATTTACTTCAAGTTTCCTGTAGCATTTTTACCCAGTTTTTCTGGAAAGTGATTAAACTTTGGGTTCTTCCTCCTCCATTACTGTACATCCAGCTCTGCACGTGCAGGCGATCAGATCAACAGTCCACCAGTTTTACACCGAGGCTGAGCTGAAGTGTCTCAGCAGTAAGAGTCCAACTGGTCGTCTTACATTTGTTTGGTTTAACAATGGACAGAAAATCAACAAGATGGAAACTGCATCTTATAAAGGCCAGTTAAATCTTGGAGACCACATCTCCTGTGCTTTAAAGGAACATGAGGATTGTCCTTCTCCTCCAGTGTGTGAGTTTACTTCTCTGTATTTCTAACCTAATGTCAAGTTGTAATTCAAAGTAACATAGCAGCAAATGTTTTTTAATATGGATATTTTTTTAAATTTAAAGTAAATTATTTTCTTTATATGTTTAGTCAGATATTTAAAATTTGTGTAAATTATTGAGCCATGAATCAATGTCTTCTAAACAGTTTTAACAAAAGCTGATTTTTCCTCCTCCAGATGCTCCAAAGCTTCCCTCTGTGTCAGTGAGTCCCTCTGCTGAGATAGTGGAGGGTAGTTCAGTGAATCTGACCTGTAGCAGTGATGCTAACCCAGCAGCTAATTATACCTGGTACAAGAAGAATGGAAATCCAGACCTTCAACTTATTAGTAAACAACAACTTGTCTTCAGGTCCATCCTGTCCTCTGATGCAGGACATTATTACTGTGAAGCTGAGAATGAGCTGGGGAGGAACAGATCTGAAAACATCAGTCTTAATGTGGAATGTGAGTGAAACAATTTATTTTGAAAATCAACCTACAGTTGATGAATGTGAATTTGAAAACTTAAGTTATAAAAAGCAGGAAACTAACATGATCTGGCATCACATTCACTTCCTGCCCTGGACTTTTATTTTGTACCCCTTTTCTTCCCTTCCTGTTCCAAGTTCAGTTTTCCATTTTTGCCAATCATCAATGTTCACAATGGTTTTCAACTGTTCCTCTGCCTTTTTAAACCCAGCTCTCCCTTTAGTTCTTGGTCAGATAATTTTCGTAGTTCATGCCACACCCTGTCTCTGAGTTATACCTGTCTCTGAGTTATCCCTGTCTCATGGTTTTTGGACTCCTGACTCTTGTTTGTATGTTATCTGTATCTTGGTCTGAGGTTTGGTTGTTTTTTTGTTGTCTTTCTTATGGTAGCACTGTTATTGTTGTTTGCTAAATGTCACTGGTTGTTTCTCATAGCTTTGTTGTCCATACATTCATTTTCTAGATAATTCCTTAGTTCCTGTCCTGTTTTCTCTTACTCGCCCCAGTTATCTTTCCCTGTCTATTACTCAGTTCTCCCCTGATTTATGTTTCTGTAATAATTAGTATTTTATTCTTAGCCCAAGTCTGCGTTTGTCTTCCAGTGATTTTTAGTTTTTATACCTTGTGTTCTCTAATGTAGTTTAGTTTTCATGCCCCCCTTTCATTTGGTTTGTCCCCCTTCTCTAGCCCATCTCAGTTTCTGTATAGGTCTGCAGTTCTGTTAGCTGTCTTAGTTTCATTAGCCCCGGTTCTGTTATATGCTGTTTTCAGATTTTGGTATTTTAGTTTCTTGTTTAATTCCCTGGTTTATGTGCTTAGTTTGTGTTTTTACTTAAACTGTTATTTGGCCCAACTTCTGTTTAGATTTTATTCCTCGCTTGTTTCTTTACAAATAAAACCACTTACATTCCACATCCCTCTCACAGTGTTGCGTCTTGGGTCCTCATACAAAACTCTGACAGGAAACAATATATCTGATCATTTCTGTTTTCTTTAGCTCTGCCTGCTGTCAGTCATAAAACCAGATCTAAACTTTATATTTATCCACACACCTTTGACTTTGTAATATACAAATACACAAGAATACAAAATTTGTAAAGATTCTCCAATGTGTCACTGACTCTCGATGATCATCATCCTGAACCTGATAATATGTATAAATGTTTCCTCCTCCAGATCCTCCACAGCTTCCCTCTGTGTCAGTGAGTCCCTCTGCTGAGATAGTGGAGGGTAGTTCAGTGACTCTGACCTGTAGCAGTGATGCTAACCCAGCAGCTAATTATATCTGGTACAAGGAGAATAAAGACTCACCAAAAGCTTCAGGACAGATCTTCATCATCACTGACTTCAGACCTGAACACAGTGGGAATTATTACTGTGAAGCCCAGAACACAATAGGACGTCATCACTCCACTTTGTATCTAAGTGTTGCGTCAGGTGAGCTGTTTGAATTATTGTCTTGTCTACTAACAATTAGACAGATGCCACATTTTGCTAGTTTGACAGTTTTGTAGATACTTGACTTCAGCTGTAGATGTTGTTGCTCAAGTAAAGATCATGATCATCAATAAAAAAAACATTCCATGGAAGAATCTTGCTATAGTCCAAACTATATCAAAATACTTACAACTGCACTCTAAGCCCAGTTAAAAATGTTTTTTAATTTTTAACTCTCAAACAGGTATATAAACTTTGTTTATCGGGTCCTGTTAAAACACATTTTCTTTGTTTTTGGTTTATACTTCCAGCAAATATCAGGCTGACCCTGCTGGTCTCGCTGCTGATTCTTCTCTTTGTCCTGAGCCATCAGTTTTCTTCAGATTTTCTTTATCCACAAAGTGATGAATTTCATTTGGTTTAACATTGTATTGTGGCTGTAGCTGGTATTGTTGGATTCAATTAAGGATAAAGAAAAAACTGAGCAGCAACACTGAACCAAATGAAAGCACAGAGATGAAAGAGGTGAGCGGCTCTGTTGACTAAATGTTTGCAATAACATATATTATGATTCCTAAGTTTTTCCAAAATTATGTGAGTGATGCCATTAAATCCATGTGCAGGTCAGTTTAGTCATGTCTTATCATCTCTCCCCATCAGTCAGACTCTGGTCTTGATTATGAGAACATCTCAGCCTTCAGGTCGGTCACTGCAGCACAGAGAGACGACACAGAGGAGCAGGTAAAGTCCAGTTAGAGAAGTTAGAGCTTCCTGCCTGGAAGTAACAGGCTTCACCCTTATTTGTAGTTATGACACGTACATCATCCATTAGATTGTTCTTTAAATGCTGTTCATCCAGAGGCAGCAATGAGCTGAATGGTTGAACAGCTGAGTATGTGACCTCATCCTTCTGAAATCCTCTACCATGTCCTATCTTCTTGCTGTGTTCATGTGCAGACAGCACTTATTGCACCAGTCCCTGAAGGCCTTCAGAACGTCCCTGTACTCTTGTTCCTAAACACTCCAGATACATGCAACAATAGCTGTATCATCATATTACTTTTGTATGTCACAGGACTCTAAGCTGTGTTTAAAGTCCACTATGCAAAGTGTGAACAGGAAAGGTGCTAAAACAGTCCACTGTGGAGCACCTGTGCTGGTCCTGACCATAGCAGAGAAACAGCTCCCGAGTGTGACATGCTGAGTTTGCGCTGTCCATTCTCCTGATGAGGCTAAATGGTGTGAAAGGCACTTGAAAAGCCTTGAAAAAAAAAAAGGAACCTGATATAACATCCTGTCTACTTCAGATAAGTGTAGCCCCAGTGCAGCAACCCCATCCTCTACTCGATTGTAATCTGTGTATGAACCATAGTGAGGAACTCCAGTGTCATATGTGATGTTTAGATCACCAGTGAGTAATCATTTAACTCAGACTTGCACCTTATTGGGCACCGGTACAAGACAAGATGTTTTCCATTGCACCGGAACTGTATGTGTTCAAAGACTCGTGTTGAAAATCCACTGGAGAGGCTCCACTAACTGGGATACAGTCTTTGAGGTGTCTCAGACCCAGCAGGGTTCCCTGCTTCCAGAGCTACTTCTCTGAGAATTGTTGTTTCTGTCCACATTATCATCCAAGACCTGGCAATACTTTTTTGAATAGTGATGTTTCTCATTCCCTTCCACAAATCTATGATGTCACTCGGCTGCAGCTTACCTTCGACCTTCTCGTCAAAGAAGATTATAGACTTATACTGTGTGTTTATGCAGAGTTTGATCTACTGCAGATGTGTAGGATTAACAATGTTTTCAGTTTCTTTAATTTGAACCAATGAATCGTAGATAAATTATCCTGATCAGATTCTTGGTTTCCATATTGTATGTCTCATCTTTTCATCCCTCCTCAACAGTCCGACTCCTACAATATTTATGCGAACATCTCTGAGGTCAATCGCTGCAGCACAGACTGAAGACACATGGCAGCAGGAAGACTTCAGGTCAGAGAAGAAACAGGCCAAAGTCTAATTCATAGAGATCCTACAAGTCCAGTCCCTCACTTGTTTTTTATTTTTATAAATGACATGACACGTGTGTAATTTCAGAATATACACTTAAAACTAAAGTAACAACATTCACAATGTATAATTTCAATATATAATTTCATCAAAATTAGACCAATGCTGTTTTTTAGTTAAGACACTGCAACACCTGCAGAAACCGCTTTATCTTTATCTAAAGGCTCTTTTTAATCATTATTTCAGTTCCTTCTCACTGCTGCAGGGGGCGACAGTGTACAGAAATGTTTAGATTTCAGCTTTGAACTGATAGATTTCTCTTTATTTTCCAGCATGTGATTTTTATTCATGAGTAATAAAAACTAGAAGCATTTAAATATGTACAGTTGTTTTCAAATTGTTTCACTGTTAGATTAAATCCTGTCTCAGTGTAATTGATTATGTTGTGAGAAGACGCACAGTAACGCTTCAATAACTAAACATGGAAAAACATTTGTTAAATTCTTATAAAGCTTATTCTGCCTCAAAGAGAGAAGTGATTTCAGTGTCTGTGTTACAGTTTACAGTGATGAAGAGTCACAACAGCAATTTGATTCACTGTGAGTAAAACCATGAAGTTAAATCTACTTTTCGTGTTTTTCCATTTAAAGAAGTGACAATAAACACTCTGCCAGTGCATCACACATCAGTACAGTTAATATTATTGGTGTGAAGCAAGTTTTCAGTTAACTTGTAGTTTAAGTGTCAACTGATGCATCAACCTGTTAAATCTGGAGAGATGCAATAAGACAGAACAACAAGAAACCAAAAGAGAGACAGACAGAGTGAGGCACCTGATACAGATACATATCCAACCCCCATCTGAAATTTAGCATCGACATCAGGAGAAGAAATAAATAAAATAAAGTGTTTGAAATATCTGACTGTTTTACTGCTGTTTCTATTAGTCTGCAGAACATAAAAAGCCGAACATTCAGCTCCTCTCTCACACTTTTTTATGTAACTAATGCCAACGTTTAGTGTTTGCTGTCATTTTGCTCATCGTGCATATTAATGATGTCAAGAAGAAGGAAGTCTGCTCTATTTTAAGATCCTGATTTCTGTCTTCTGCTTATTGGTGACAGAGGAAAAGCATCTTTAGAGACATCTGTGTCCAATATACAGTAAGTATAAGTATTTAGTGTTTGATGCACTTTCTGTACATGTTTATCTGCTAATATGTTTCCTTTTATCTGAATTATCACAGACAGATCAGAGGACAGTTATGCATTTTCATGCCGCAGCGAGTGGATTCGTTGTCGTCCCTCTGTCTGTGTCAGGTACTGTAGTTCTAAATTTACTCCAGTAAAACTGAGGGATGAAAGGAAATGAACCATCTTGAAACATATGATCAAAGTCATTTCACTGAGTTGTATTTGGAAATAAGTGAACAAGAGAGAACTTTACATTGTAACCTTAATTTCTTTTTACCAATAACAACAGTAAGTGTCTTATGAGATGAACAGGGAAACAGGAACTCAAATGCAGACAGATGCTGTAAAGTCTCTTAAATAATATAAAAAGGACAAAACTTTAGTCCAGAAGAAAAAAAACACATATTAGGAAACAAGGAAGGGTTCAGAAATTAAAGATAAAACAAAATGAGCAAAAACAGGAGGTGAGACATATGTCCACAATGAACGTGAAAAACCTGACAATAATAAAAATCTATTTAAATCCAGAAGGTTCAGATGTGATACAGGGACGTCAGGTTGTCTTGGTTCATGAATTATATTCAACACAATTTTTCTCAGTTGCTGAAACCGACGTAATAAAGTAAAGTCACTTTCTGAGCACAGCAGAAATTCATCTCTTGCAAATGTGTGAACATTTTTATATGTGTTTCACACATCATTTTACATTTTTTCAAGGCAATTAACACATCAAAGGTGCAAAAGATACTGGAACAACTGTGAAAAACTAAAAAGAAAATGTCCCTTCATCGATATCACACATTACTTTATTTTTTCAGTGATCAGTTTTATCTTCTTAAAACGTTGCCACCTGTGTTGCTAATGTAAGTATGGATCAAAGACACCAAAGGCAAATAATTAAGCTGAGTTAGAATAGTACTGTAAGGGGCTGGTTTTGAGACTGGACCAAACGAGGCGCTAGACACAACAACTCAGTTAAATAAGTTTATTCTAAAAGGAATATAGTTTGCAAAGTGGGATGGAGATGTAGTAAGCCCTCTGACTATGAGAGGACACACAGATGAGTAACTTTGCAATGACTGGTATGGAGTCTAAAATGAACAAGACTTACTAGAGTGAGTGGGAGTACTGGGGTCTTATGGGGAGTATGGTCCTGGCAGTGGAGGTAGATCCTTAAGGGAGGAAACGCTGGGAGGTGGGTCCAACCAGTCAGAGACTAAGAGCCACATTTTTTACTGTGTTACCGCAAAAAGCCACATCATGGGCACACATGAACATCACCCCCTCCCAACCTCACACACACACAGACCTCTGCTCAGCCAGATTTATTGTAAAAGTCACACACCAACATGATGACAGAAATTGACTCCTACAGTACTAAGACCACAGGCCAGTAATTTTTAACAATGAACATTGTGTGAACTGTCTCACACACAAACTCTAAGTTCAACCAAGCCCACAAACAAAAATATAATAATTCACAATAGCATGTTTCTTTTACTATGCATGTTGCTTAGTGGGACTTCTGGCATTCTTTGCCTTGCACCAGGTCAGGCAGCATTTTTAACTTACCCTGCAGGGTCAGGTTCAGTCTGTCCAAGTGACACAGGATGTCGACCAAAAAAGCCAGATCCATACAGCATCACAGCATCCAAAAGCTCAAAGAAGCGAGAGAGTACGCGGCCTTTTGACAGCCACCTCACTGTGCAGTTCAGCGGCAGGTCACCTGGAAGCCCTTGGTCCAGCTCAGCGAGATTCTTGAATTGCCTGTGGTTAAGTGCATGTGTGCGGATGTAGTTTACGATTTCCATCACAGGCTTCATGACGTTTTCTAAATTCAATGATTTAGACACGAGTTGCTCCCTGTGGATGATGCAGTAGAAATTCCAAAACTCGGGAAAAGTTTGGTCGGCTTTGTACAGCCCCACAAGCCCGTTCAAAGATCCGCTCATGGCTGGCGCTCCATCCGTGGCTATTGCAGTTAGTTTCGGTTTGGGTAGATTTGCTTTCGCAAATGCAGCCATCATTGTTTCTTTCACATCTATCCCACGGGTTCTGTCTTTTAATGGTACAATATCAAGGAGTTCTTCTTTCATCACACAATCGTTTGACACACACAAATACTCACATGCTTGAAGGTCAGAGTGCAACTGTGATTCAATAGCCGTGTTAATGTCCGATATTCTGTGTTCAACAGTGTGGCGGGACAGTTGAATGTCTGATACCATTTGTTTTAGTTTGTGGTTTTCAGGAGACAAGATTTCAACAATGTCACTGAGGCATTTTTTAACGAACTCCCCCTGATTGTGTGGCTTTTTAGCCCGCGCAATGTTCCAAGCCAGTGGATACGATGCAATCGTTACTGTCTCTGAGTGCTTCGTAAATTTTTGGAAAAAACTGTATCTGCTTTTCTGCCTGACTTTTCCAACTGACCAACTTGTTTTTGCGAAGTTCAGTCCCTTTTGGAAATTCCTGGTTGATGTTAGCATGTAGTGAGCTGAAGTGGCGCCGAAGATTTGAAGCTTTGAAATGCGCTAATGAAGCCTGACGTTCAACAAAAAAATATAAACTCTCCCACTCTGTTAAAAACGTCCTGTGTTCATCTTCATATTTTTGTTTTGCTGTGCATTTTTTCCTGCCATTTTGAGAGCGAACTTGACAAAAATTGTTCACTCAAATGATCCTGCACCTACTGGGAAACTTTACGGTATTTTCATCTCACGCATATGCGCATTTGACGAAAATACCGTAATGAACTCAAGCGAAGTGAACACGCACATTAAAAAAAAAAAAAAAAAAACCACACAAACTTTGATATGAACGCAAGAACCGCATGAAACCAGGCAAAGAGCCGCATGCGGCTCGGGAGCCACGGGTTGGCCAGGCCTGATGTAGGGGTTTGGATCTGTAACACAGAGGCAGGCCTGGTAGTGAGTGTGTGGAATGTAGCCGTGATGAATCTCCAATCCCTGACATGAAAAGAACTCCAAAATCCCTTTAGTGACACAATATCCGAACTCCAATGACACAAGGTGCATAAAGCCAAGAACAGTCTCCCAATTCTAGGCTCCCATGATCTCCTTTTGTGCCATTACCATAGATAGTAGGATAGGATGAACTCATGCAGTTACTACAGATTGTTATCTGCACAGCCATGAGGTGAATCTCCTGTTCCACCATGTTCTTAAGGGGCTTTATGGACTGAGATCTGGTGGCTGTGGAGGTCAACTCTTGTCATGTTCAGGAAACTAGTTTGACATGATTTTAGCTTTGTGACATATTATCCTGCCATGACAAGATGGCTACACTCTGGTCATAAAGGGTTAGAGATGGTCAGCAACAGTGTTCAGGGAGGCTGTGGCCTTTAAAGGACCTCTTTACTGATTTAGAACTCGCTTATTACGGTTCTAGATTGGGTAGTATATTAAATTTATCGAAAGTGACTTACAAGTGAGGTACAAGGCAGCAGAAATCTGAGTCAAGGAGAAAACATCAGAGCAAAGTCCTATCAGAAAAGTGTTCACATTTCACGAGATGCAAGTATGAGAAAGAGCAGGGGAAGAACAAAAGAAAGTTGTTTTTTTTAAAAATAGCTTTAAGTGCACAGGAAGTTGCTGAAGAGTTCTATTTTCAGTATATGTACATAAATGCCATTAAACTTCTCATAGACTTTCCTAAATCAAAATATCTCTCTACTTCTAGCCGAAACATGGCTACAGATGACATCACTTGGAGGAACCTTCAGTTCAGATTATGTCATCTTGTTGCTCACAGTCTGGCATTTGTAATCATGGTCAACCTGTTTCTCCAGAGCTCCCCCCCGAGCTCCCCTGGAGAATCCCCCTCGTACAAGGAGAATGAAGACTGACCAAAAGCTTCAGGACAGATCTTCACCATTACTGACATCAGACCTGAACACAGTGGGAATTATTACTGGGAAGCCCAGAACACAAGAGGACGTCATAACTCCACCTTACATCTGATTATTCTTGGAGGTAAACTGTGGTTTACTGCAACAGAACTCATCAACATACAGTAATTTAAAAGATCAAACTTGAATGAACCTGTCAGTTTTTGTGTTCAAACTAATCACACTAATCACACAAAATTTAGCATGTGTCTATTTCTAGGTTCAGATGAATCAATGACATGAACATCATCCGGTTGACTCTTGTGGTCCTGATGCTGATTCCTCTGCTTGTTGTGATTCTGTTGACGAGGTAAAACAATAAAAATCCTTTTTTTTCTGTTTTTTTTTCCTCAAGACATCTTGTACTTTTAAAGTTATTAATTCCATCTTGTTAATTTTATTTTTAAATTGTATAATTCAATTTCTTAAGTTGTTTTATTGTTTAAATCAGAACATAAAGCTCTTTATTCAATGCAATGTAAAGCAAAAAGTGTTCAAAATGTACAATAAATAAATAGATGTGCTTGTTCCATGAATAAAGTCCATTCAGTCTGATCTGCTCATGTCTCCTCATCAGTCAGATTCATGTTTCATAGGTGAAAACAGCAGCATGAAGACCTGCTGTGAAGTCCAGTCAGGTTAGAGTCTCCTGCACATAAGAAACAGGTCAAAGTCAAATTCATAGTTAGATTTTTCACACGTGTCTCAACCAAATGTGATTTTCTTCAGATGCTGTTGACCTAATGGAGAAAAAAATAATTGAACTGACGTTTTTTGGGGGGAGGTAGTTACAAGTTTAAGTTAGTTTAATGTTAAATGACACCTGTCCTTTGGGTTTTGCTGATATGAAGACACACAGACAGTTTGTACTGAAGACAGTTCTCCCAGTTGTGAGTTCATCTTCATGCCGTCCACTCAAGCTGTTAGGGTTGTTCAAGGAAACAAATTAGGTCAAAGTTCACTAACAGCAGAATTCTACTTCTCTGTTGAGACACATAAACATCTATGTAGACCTACGCAGAGAAGGGGATTATGGGTAATCATAGCTCACAGAGGCCCCAACATGCCCACCCTCCAAATTCAACAAGGCGTTGGACAGAGATGTGTGTTGAACAATCTTTGTGTTGAGCTCATCTTTACCTCTGTTATGGCTCTGACCAAATGTTTAATTTGTTGCTTTTTAGTTCAGTTTTGTTTGCCTGTGTGTGGATCACTGTGTCTTATATGAACATGCCCTGTCTGATTGGCTGAATGGAGGGACAGTGCCAGTGGCTGATTGGTCCATCCTGCACTTCAGCAACATTAGCTTTTACAGCAAAGATACCTGGGAATTTTCTGTCACAGTACGAAACTAGACTCCTGATCTTGCCTGCTACTGCTACCATTGTCGTGCAAGGTTGTGGTTCCATGTTGGCTGAGCCCTGTGGACAAAGGTCCAATCACCAGATGCTCGTTCATCCTGAGTTATATTGCTTCACTTTTAAATCCGTTTTTGTAGATATTTTGTACAAATAAATAATTTTACATGATTGCAAATATAGTACACTAAAAACAGCCTTTTTACAGTGCGTGTTGTGCTCCTACCCCATGAACAGCAGCTTAACAACCTCTACTGCTTAAAGAGAAAAGATCTACATTGAAAAACCAAATCTGCAAATAGCTTAAGTGATAAAATATGAAATAAATGTGCAAAATGTACAAAAATGTCTTTTAAAGTTGACAGCTGGTGGAGAAACAAAAGCTTTCCAGAAAAAGTAAATCAATAAGAAGCAGTTGTGCTGAAAACGGTTCACTGTGTTGAAGCATTTAACAGTTAAAATACTGACATCTGCTGGTCAAATGCTTGTAATTACATGTTAACAGGTGAAATAAATGAAAAAGTGGTGTCTTCCAGCTTCTGATTGGTTGAACACACCTGATCCAGGTAACCATTAGTGATATTGACAAAGATGGTGGGAAAACCAGCAGAGCAGGGGCCTTAAAGACCAGGGTTGGGAACCACTGACAGAAAACACAAAGCAGAACTGTTCACATATTAAGTTCAGTACTTGAAACCAGAAGAAGAACTGAAACCAGAATAACTGATGGTGGTCCTTGATGTGCTCTGTGTTCCACAGTGACAGCACATGTAATGTTTTATCATAAGAAAGAAAGAAGACAGTCAATTTAAACTGTCTGCTGACTGCATCATGTGACTTTAAGCCCACATCAACCCTGGTAACAATAAAGTAACCGTCACTCTATTAACTTGTTCTCTTGTTTATATAAATTCTATTAAAATCAAATGTTGTTTAAACTTTAGTGTTTACTGGTGTTTTGCTCTTCATGTAAATTGATCATGTGAAGAAGAAGGAAGTCCTCTGAATTTTTACATCATGATTTCTGTTTTGTACTCGCTGTGACACAGGGAAGACATCGTTACAAACAACGTCCTCGTCGGGTTTTTCTATGATGTGACTGATGAACTTCCTGTTTATAACTTGTTCTATTGTCTTTAGAGTCACACAGACACATGAGGAGCAGCTATGAGTTTAACAGCAGCAGCGAGTGGATTTGTCGTCTTCCTTCTCTCTGCGTCAGGTACTGTGCATCTACATTTACATTTACAAGTCAATTTGTTGGGCTGTATTTGGAAATGAGTGACTGAGAGCTGTGTGAAGATAAAACTAACATAACAACCCAAACCATGTAGACAAGACACTGTCAGATAATAGAAGAAGAGTAAACTAAGATGATAAGAACAACATGCACCGATACACAAGAAATTGCTGCCAGGTATTGTAGGTAATATTACACAAGTATGACAGTGCAGTACTTTTTCACATAAACAACATCTCATTGTTTCACTTTACTTTTTATTGTAAACTGAACTTAGTTTCAACTATAAAAACAGAGTGAAGGACGATGAACAAGGCAACAAGAAGAACAACTGAAATGTAGAAACACCCAAACAGACACACACACACACACACACACACACACACACACACACACACCAAATGCTGTGTGAAGCCTCTAACAATCACAAAAAACAAAAACTAATTTGTTTTTTGTTCATTATCAACATTGTCTTATGTTGTAGTTTGTTTGTGAACATGTCTGATCTCAGTGCGATGTTGCTTTGCTCTTTATAGTAAAAAGTATCTGCTGTGAACAGTTTCTCTCACCTCACTTCAATTCTTTGTGGTTTTAACACTTTACCCTGCAACAACTTGGTCACAGAGTGAACAGAAATAAAAATAACCATCAACTGGTTGACACCCTCTTATTGCTTTTCTTCCTGCCATAGAGGATGTGTGATGTCCCCTCAGTCCAACAAATTCATTAAACACAGCACATTTACATTCTCATTTACACTAAGTACATATAGTATCACCAACAAATGCAACCACAAGGGGACACAAGCCAGTGTCTTCTTGTGCCAGTCCCAAGTCTGGATAAATGCAGAGGGTTGTGTCAGGAAAGGCCTCCAACAAAATACATGCTCGGGTTAAAAAAGACCACCACCAGTGCTGTTGACCTACAGGGTGTTGTTGGGCTACTGTTGGTTGAAGAAGGAGAGGAGGCAGGTGTGTTTGTAGGCAGAGAGAGAAGATGAAAGCTAAGAATGTAGGACAGACAGCAGGGACTTTGCATGTTTGGACTGAGACAGGGAAGGTTAGAGAGTTGTTTGAGATGATGCAGAGAAGGAAGGTGGACATACTGTGTGTCCAGGACACAAGGTGGAAAGGTAGCAAAGCTAGAAGCTTAGGAGCAGGGTTCAAGTTGTTCCACCATGGGTCAGATAGGAAGAGAAATGGAGTAGGAGTTATCCTGAAAGAGGAGTTTGTTCTAGAAGTGAAAAGAGTATCAGACAGGTTGATGATGTTCAATGTTGTTAGTGGTTATGGCCCACAGGTAGGATGTGAGTTAGAAGAGAAGGAGAAATTCTGGAGTGAGTTAGATGAAGTGATGCAGAGCTTCCCCAGAGGTGAGAGAGTGGCGATTGGTGCAGATTTCAATAGACATGTAGGTGAAGGGAACAAAGGTGATGAGAATGTGATGGACAGGTTTTTTCTTCAAGACAGGAATGCAGAAGGACAGATGGTGGTAGAATTTGCAAAGAGGATGGAAATGGCTGTAGTGAACACTTTCCTCAAGGAGAGGCAGGAATATAGGTGGTCTACATCTTGAGCCAACATTGGAAAGTATTGGAAGGGGAGAGTGTAGTCAGACATGTTCTGGCCCTCAGTTTCACTTCCTGCACTGGACTTTTATTTTGTAGCCTTTTTGCCACTTTCCATTCCAAGATTATTCCTCCAGCTTTACTATTAATAATCAGTCATTACATTACATTTACACCTGTTCCCCTCACTATTTAGACCCAGCTTTCCCCACAGTTCCCTGTCAGGTCCTCGTTGTGAACTCTCAGCCTTCTGGTTTCCTGCTTATCTTTGGTCTCAGCTTTGTTTCATGTGTCTTTCTAGGTTTCTGTTGTTGGGACTGTTAGTTTCCTCGTCAATACACGTTTCTAATCTGCTTTTTAATTTGAGGATATCAGAGGGACAGCTCATGTTAGATGTTTTGGAGATGAAGTGAGATGATGAAATGAGACCACATTGAGGTGGTTTGGACATGTTCAGAGGAGAAACTGTGAATTTATCAGTAGAAGGATGCTGAGGTTGGAGCTGCCAGGCAGGAGGTCTAGAGGAAGAACAAAGAGGAGATTTATGGATGTAGTGAGAGAGGACATGAAGTTAGTTGGTGTGAGTGAAGAGGATGCAGAGGACAGAGTTAGATGGAGGCACATGATTCACTGTGGAGACACCTGAAAGGCAACAACTGAAAGAAGAAGACCAACATCATCCCTTTACTCATCCTGGTGAAATTCTGTTGTAAAATTAAATTAAACTTAATAAATAAATAAGTGAGTGATTAATAAATATTTTTAACAGCACTGAGAAAGTGCCAAAAAGGAAACTAATGTAGAAAAAATATTAGTCACTTTCTGGCTGTTTGCTGACAAATGTTACTACCAACAGTGAAGAATGTGTGTAACATGCAAAGAGATTGATGATAGATTGATGCACGAGCAGCAACATTTTAGAATCATGTCTTTAGACGATTGATCTGATTAAATGGGGATTTTGAAGTTTATCCAAGTTTGTTCTGATCATGGTTTCTGCTGTTCTCTGTGTTACAGTGATACAGGGTCAGATTGGATGGAGAGTGACTTACACTTCTACTGAGATCTGTGCCATAAAAGGATCCACAGTGGAAATATCCGGCATCTACACATACCCACTCAAAATAAACAGCTCAGTTACAAACACATCATGGTTTATCAAAGGGAGTAATACTGCACCTGTGGATCTGTTAACAGACTCAGATTACACAGGTCGTGTGCGTTTTCACTGTGAAAACAACAAATGCACTCTGACCATCACAGACCTGAGACTGAGAGACTCAGCTGTTTACAAGTTCAGGTTCACAACAAACCAACAACCAGTAAGTTATACTGGTGAACCTGGAGTCACTTTGTCTGTCACAGGTAAAATATTAATTGGAAAAATTTGATCTGAATTTTTAATTATTACCTGAGAAGATCAGTGTGTGTTTGTCTGAATTTGATGTTTTAATGTTAATGTTTGTTCTTTGTGCACATTCAGCTCTCAGTGTGCAGGTGATCAAAGCAGCATCATATCCAGGTTCTAACAGGGTGGAGATGCAGTGTCACAGCAGCTGTGATCTACCTGGTCGTCCTTCATACATCTGGTACAACAATGGACAGAAAATAAAAGGACAAACATCTCATTATTTCTCAGGCAACATCAAAGACTTAGGCAGCATTTCCTGTGCTGTAAAAAGACAAGAGACGTTCCCGTCTCCTTCAGTGTGTGAGTTTCCTCAACACACTTCTACTAACACCATCATTTAAGTTAGTGTTTGTTGAAATATTAGTCAGTCAGAGGTTTTTCAAGATTCATTGTGAAGAATTAGATGAAAATCACATGTCCACAAAGCAGGACTTTCTGACTCTTTCTGACTCTGATGTTCATGTGCTTCAACCTTTCTGCTATAAAGAAATATGAGTAAAATCAGTCGTTTTTGCTTTTATATTAAGTGTTGGTTTACTCCTAAGTAACAAGGTGTCCAACTTTTATTTGAGACAAAAAAACACCATCATCTCTACACAAACACTGAAACAATAGTTCACGTAAAATAAGTCAATTTAAAATAAAATAAGAAAATTTATCTGAAAATGTTTATGTTTCCTCCTCCAGATCCTCCACAGCTTCCCTCAGTGTCAGTGAGTCCCTCTGCTGAGATAGTGGAGGGTAGTTCAGTGACTCTGACCTGTAGCAGTGATGCTAACCCAGCAGCTAATTATACCTGGTACAAGAAGAACCAAACAGTGGTCAACAAGAAGAACGAAAATCAACCTCTTAATCAAGAACCACAACTTGTCTTCGCCTCCATCCAGTCCTCTTACTCTGGACAATATTACTGTGAAGCTGAGAACAAGCTGGGGAGGAGCAGATCTGAAGATGTCAGTCTTAATGTGAAATGTGAGTAAAACAACGTATTTAAGTAGAAACATAGTGGAATAATTTGGCTGATCATACTCACTTAAAACCACCTAGAATGTTTCTGATGCTTCTACACTTGTTTTCTTATTTCAACACATGTAGCAACAGATACATATGTCCTCATTTCTATTAGTTAAATTAATTTACTTTCTCTTAAATGTCTTGTATCTCACCCTGTGTTTCATTCCTTTAGCTGGTAGGTTGTGTCCACTGCTTTTTTCCAAGTACTCTTTATTTGTTTACTGCAGCAAAATTCATCAACATATTTAATAAGATGGAACTTGAGGTGATGCAAATGAAAAAAAATCCCTTCTACATTTCCTCTGTTTTATTCTATGTGGCTGAGTGATTATAGACACACCTGACAAAGTGATTATTAATTGAATCAACCTGCTAAGATCCACTGTGTCTTCATTCAGGGAAATCACTTACGATAACGAACATCATCAGCTTGACTCTTGTGGTCCTGATTCCTCTGCTTGTCATGAGTCTGTGGATGAGGTAAATGATACAAATTTGTCACTTTGTACTTTCTTTTTGTACCTGTAAAATCAGGAAGTATCTTGTTATTTTTAATCCAGGAAGAAGAAAACTCAGAACTTTAAATCTGAACTAAATGAATCTGTGGAGATGATAGAGGTGAGTAGCTCTTTTGACAAATTAATCAGCACATAATGTTTGATTTTTAAAGAAATAGTTGGAACTTTTTGTTCTTCACATAATACAATATCAGTCTATTAATCTCTCTGTTTATGTTTAATATCATCAAGTTTTCCACACGAGGAGTCTCATCTTTCCTTCTCTCCCCATCAGTCAGTTTCCCAACATGATTATCAGATCATCTCAGCTGCAACATCCATCACTGCAGCACAGAGAGACGACACAGAGCAGCACAAAGACCTGGTGTGAAGAACAGTCAGGTTAGAGCCTCCTGCAGGGAAGGAACTCAAAACTCATATTCCTTAAATATATTTGATGTGATTAGGTTCAGATGCTGAGTCACCTGGTTGGCAGAAAAACTAATACAGCCTATTGAAGATATACAAAAATATTGGCTTTACATTCTACAGTTTAAATAAATTTGAAGAATATTGTAGTAGACAAAGCCAATGAAGTCTCCTCCACATACACACCTAAAACTGGAGGTGTTAACCTTCTCAGCATGTACTGTGTGTAATGTAACTGCTACAATCACATGAAAATGTTCTTTTATATCTAATCTAGCTTTAATTTAGCAGTGAAAGCAAAGCAAATCATAAAATGTCCTTTACTGATCTGTGAGTTCATCTTTATGCTGTCCAGTTAAATTTTGGGGGTCACTTTTAGATGCAGAACGTTGTCAGGAAGACAGTCAGATAAGTTTGCACAACAGAAATAACATTGTTTTATATTTTATATTAAATGAGGCAGAGTTTTCGTTCTCTGTTGCTGGAGATTATTCCACAGGGGAAATGACCTCCCTAGTTCAGGGCAGGTGGACGCTTCTTTAAGACAGAACGACAGGTGATCTATGAAGTACCTGTGCAGGCGTGCAGTGATTGTTTGATCTGAACCATCTTAGGGTTCAACAAACAAGTCTTCTCTAGTTTTTGTTTGTGGAAAAATAGTATGTGGCTGATGCTGTTGATCCACTTACTTGAAGTAAAATTGGGTGTCTGCTGAGTTGGCAGCCAACCTGGATGCATCTCCTGTGTTGCTGGCTTCAGCTGCCTTTGCATGAGCAATAGTGGCTTCTTACCTGCTGGTGATTATGCTGACAGAGCAGATTTTTTTCTGATTTTTCCCGGCTGGCAGGCTGCTGGTTACACGCAACAACAAAGCAAAGAAGCTCCTACACCAAAGTAAAATAAGAAAATAAGATCTCTCCCTAAAGAGATGAAGCATCTCTGTCCATAATCGTAAAGTTGTTTGTTTTGGTTAAAGTGTGTTGGTTTGCAAGCTGCCAATCATGCTGCAACAATAAATCAAACCTCGGTCCATAATGTTTGAAAGACAATCCCAAATGCTGCCATTGTAAGAAAGATCCAGCTGCAGCAACCATCTCCTCCTTCCTCTCCCTTATTACTTAAAAATACAATAAAAAAATACAAAAAATACAAAAAATAAAATTAATAAATTCAGCTTTGCTCTGCTGTCACTCCAACAGGCAACAGCTGATTCTGTAGGACAGTAGGGACAGAGTGTAAATGTGGAAGTGAGTGTTTCTCTTGTCAATCGTGTTTTGCTGTCATACAGACACTTGGAGCATTTCTCAGTTATGAAAAAACATTGAGCTGAACAGTCAATAATGGTGAAGATTTTTAGTCGTCCAATTTTGGTTATTCTGATGTTGAATCCTGTCAACTGGACTTGTTTCTTCTTGGTTTGACATGCAGTCATCCAAGCAGCTTCTTTAGTCTGAGGGAAGGTTCTCTAGGGGCCCAGTTATATCCTCCAGGTAGGCTTTGTTTCCTACATGTAAGAAAATACCTGGGTCACGAGCCAACTTTTCCTCTGACTGAAGAAGCTGCTTCAATAAGTAGTGAAACGTTTCCAAACAAGAAGAAAGTAGAAACTCCTTGACATGACTGGATTTCAAGTTTTGGGTCAGGTTTCTGATACTGCTGCCAGTTTGGACCAGTTTGGACCAGGGAGCCAAATCTGTCGCTAGTGCTCAAACTGGTCATTGGTGGTTGTTGATCCAGGCCTGGTGCAGCCTCATAGTATTCTGGTCCTGAACATCTAGGCACACGTTCCATGCAGTCTACCCTGGCTGACTGCAGTGGCCATTTCAGAACTCTGTGTCACCTTTAGTCCATAAGTTTTAACTGCTCATTGCAAACAGTCCTATGTCTGCGGTCTGACTACAGCATCTCTATGCCCCTCAGACTGATGCTTAATGCCCTTAAGGACCATCACCTCCTCATTGGCCCTGGTAGATTTGGATTGGGATGTCTCTTCACTGAGAGTCTTAAACATTTCTCTGCACGTATGGAATATCTAACAAGTAGATAGAGAACAAACTGGTTATATTGTAACTGTTGAGTGAAGAGAGTCTCTCTCCAGTTCTTAGATCGTTGGAAACAGGTTCCAGTCACTGATTGCTCAACTGCAGAGCTGTGGACGGGCGAGACGCTGTGTCTTAAAGAAGTATCCACATGCCCTGACCTCAGGACGTAATGTCCCACACGTGGAATATGTAACGTGTAGAGAGAAAATCACTTCACTCAGAAAACCACGGTTTCAACGTTGTTCTGTTTCACACAGTTTGTGTTTTCTTTTTCACATGTTGGGGAATTTATTTCCTGTGTTTTTATCCTAATTTGAACATCTGCATTGCTCAGTGAAACAAATCCAGTTTCATGTTCTCTACTAACTTGTTCAAACTGAACATTAATCCAAATGGTTTGCTACAGTAACTGTGTTGTTGTGGGTTTGGCTGTTTGTGTGTCAGTCAAAAAACTGTTAAGGTGGCAAAGTGTAGAAGAGGTTAAATGAATAAACAACAGGCAGTTTAATTGTAACAGAGCCCATAACTGTTTCCTCATTCTCTGTTTTCTATAAACACAGAATGATGAACTGTGTTCATTTCTTTCTGATCATACATGTCTTCACAATGTTTTTGTATCTCTTATTTTTTTGACAGTTTTATCACAGCTGTTTGTTTTTCTTTGTGAGCCAAGTACCAACTGTCAGTATTTTTACTCTTTTTGGAAATAAATGTTACTTTGTTTCTCACTCAATTAAATAACTTGGGTTGGTTCCTTTTTTGGTTTTGCATAATAACTTACTTCTATACTGAGTCACTAACTATAACTTTACTAAATATTAACCAAGTTCATTAAAAATAATCTTTTTAAATTTGCTTCTAACTACAACTTTTTTTAATTGCACCCAGTGTTAATTATTTTATTTACCATTTGGCATTAAATCTTTGTGTATTTTACATTGTCATCAGTCTTGTTATTGTTTTGCTGGATTTTTATGTGCTGCCACCTGGTTCATCATGCTGGTAAATCAGCTAAATGAGAAGGAAGTTGTGTGTATCTTTAACAACATGACTTCTACTTTGTAGAAAAAGTTGTGTAACTCTTGATTTAGTTTGTCTGCACTTTACTTACTGTTCCTACAAATATGTTATTACTCTGTAGTTATAGACACAACGTGAGCAGCTATGAGTTTCACAGTAGTACTTAGTGGATTTATAGTCTTTCTTGCTGTCCCAGGTACTGTAAGTCTTTGTTCTCTGTCTTTAAGAACCATGTGGAACAATTAGTGTTAGATTCGGAAATGTGGTTTCCTGGTCCTCTGGTGTTTCACTTTCCTCTAGTGATGAAGCGTCAGTGTTGCAGAATCAGGCATCATCACTCTGAGTCGTTCCTCTGTGTGTTTTAATAGGTCAGTTCACATCCATTCATGAGCTACAGACAATGTGAAGGTACATACATCCTGCTGTGGCGTAAGTTGCAGCAACATCTTGTGAGATTTGTTTCTTTGTTTTGATGCAGATTTTCTGTTGAACTATTTTTGTGTTATAATGACAACAGAGAAAGAAACTCAGAGACTGAGCTGTGTTTTTTTTTCTTTGTTTAAACTGGAGATAAATCCACAGTGATTGATACAGTAACTGTGACTGTATTTGTGACAAAGTGTGAAAGAAGTTAAATAATTACAGACCCCACAACTTGTTTCTTATTCTCTCTTTTCTATGGAGAAAATAGGGAAGTTTAAAGTTTAAAAAGCAAATGACTTCGTTCACTGTCCTGGTTATGTGTATGGACCTAAACATAGCACAGTGAGGAGGACGTAGAATGTAAATGACTTTATTTAACACATTCTGGGACTAAACAGACAGTAGACTCAGAACACAAACATCATAAACCAAGGAATTAAACAAAAACTGGACCAGGGCTAGTGAAAACAGAGTCATGATACCAGTGTGGGCACAATTCCAAAAGTTAAGGGGTAAGACTGGTAAACCAAAGAGAAGGGGGCTTGAGGTCTAAACTGACTTATTACCAAACACAGGATATCAAAAAGGGTAAACTAAAAATCACTACGAAGAGGAGGACAAACGCTGATTTGGCCCTAAAGAGTTAAATAAAACTTGCAAAGAAAACAAACCAGGAGAGAACTAAACACAAGACGAGGCCAGAATGAGTCGTGCAAATAACTAGAATTTGGACTGAGACAACTAAGGAATTAACATAAATGTGGACACTGACTAAGCAGATATAATACAAATGACCAATCTAAAGAGTGTAACAGGACAGACTACAAACTAAAACGTGCACACGAACGGGGACAAAATAAAGAGCACAGCAACCAAACCTTAGAACAAGATAAACAGGAGTCCAGATACCATGAGACAGACAAACCAGAAGTCAGGGTGTTACATAAATAGCAAGACGATGATCTGAGCTGGGTTTAAGAAGGCAGGGGAACAGGTGTAAATAATTGTGAACGGTGAAAAGGGCTACAAAATAAAGGTCCAGAATAGGAAGTGAATATGAAGGACCGGATCCTGACATTCATACGTGTTAAATATGGTAAGAAGCAGGAAGTCTGGTGTGTTTTAATAGTTTGTTGCTGTCTTCAGTTTTCTGATCATAATGCAGTGACTTCATCAGAGGAACAACCTCCACATTGAGTAGAACCATCTTTTGAAAAGATATGCAGCTATGAGTTTAACAGCAGCAGTGAATGGATTTGTCCTCCTCCTCCTCCTCTCTCTGTCAGGTACTGTACTTCTACATTTGTGGGATTTGTCTGCAGCTACATCAAGCTGTGACACACTGTGGGTTCTGACACCTGTTAATTATGACCATCTTAACCCCAGTTCACCATCGTATTAAAACCACCAGTTTGTTTGAAAGTGTCAGAGCTGAAATGACCAGTTGCTGTTTTGGATTAGTTCAGATTTTTTACTTGGTTTTGTTATTGAGTCATTTGTAATACAGATCTGTAATGAAGATTTGTTTTACAGAGTTGTTCTGTGACCCACCCTGGTTTAATAAGTTCTGTATATTGTGACAGTTTTGTTCTCTCTCTGTAGTTCCAGAACTTTTATCATGGTGATGTCAAGAAGGTGTTTAGGAGGAAAATTGGACTCATCACATAGTGGCTCAACTTGCATTTGTACCACACAACAGTGTTACAGGAAGAGAGTCTCTTTATTTATAGGTCAGATGTACTGATGAGTTTCTTTCACCTCTTCTCGTTTTCACACTTAACTAAGTAGCAATTTCACCACAGAGTGAGCAGAGAGGAAACTAACCAAGAAAACCACATAGAGTCTGATGATTCATCTTCTTCCTCTTACTCTGCTCAGTAACACTGCAGTAAAGCTCATTTCATCACTTCATTGCACTTTAGACTGGATGTTTATCAGCATGGATGCACACAAAGATAAACTAAAATCAGCAGGTTTGCATCATCCACTCGTCTTCTGCTCTGGATAGAGCTCAGATCAGATCAGATCAAACATTTAAATCAGGATTTTGTTTCTGTCGTGGCAAAAACTGTAAGGCAAGTTAGGAGGCAAAAGGCAACTCACAAGTGAATGATAATGATGAATTTAATCAGCAAAATGGAGAAACAAGCAAAGCAGAACAGAACTACACTCATGAGTGGGTCAATCAGATTGACCAAGATGTGTAGGTTCTTCAGCCTTTTATACATTTAACTCAACAGCTGGGTTCACACAAAGAACAAAGGGATGAGTCGATGCAAATCAACCTTCATATAATGTGGTCAGGAGTCTTTATTATCAAGTTCTTGTCACTTTGTACTTTTGTCCTTGAGAGTCCTTGAGATTGACCATTTGTGCTGGTTCCCGTGGGCTCCTTTCTGGGAAGCAAATGTTCAGGTGTATCAACCATAAGACCATAGTCTTATGGTTGATATTTAGCTAAGACACTTCTTCGTGTGGCCAGAGACATGATGTCTTGCTGGGGAGCAAAAGGTGAGGAAGCACTGGTGTAAGCAGGTTTGATACTGGGTCTGCCAGAAGTGTGAAAACAGTCAGATTCTGTTGTTTAGTTCAGGTGTGGTTAGATTGAGGTCTGATAGTAACGTTTTATGTCAATGACAGATAATTACTCTGATAACTGAGGACAATGATGTTTGTCCAAATTAACATTTCTGCTGAGATTAATGGTCATTAGTTGTTATTGTTGGTGCTATGATACAATTTCTCTTAACTGTTTGTTAACTGAGGTCACTGTGATTGTGGTTTCTGCTGTTCTCTGTGTTACAGTGATACATGGTCAGATAACTGGGGAGTGACTTACATTGCTACTCACATCTGTGTCTTAGAAGGATCAACAGTGGACATTTACTGCACCTACACATACCCATCCAGAATAAATGGAAGAAGTACAACAGTTCAAACCACATCATGGTTTACTAAATGGAAAGTCAATGCACCTGTAGATCTGAGAACAGACCCAGACTACACAGGTCGAGTGGAATATTACTGTCCTGACAAAGTCTGTACTCTGAGAATAAGAGACGTGAGACAGAGAGACTCAGCTGTTTACAAGTTCAGGTTCATAACAAACCAACCAGGAACTTATACTGGTGAACCTGGAGTCACTTTGTCTGTCACAGGTAAGAATTTATTTGAATGGTTAATATTTTGGAAATATTTATTTTTGTGCACATTTGCATGTATGAAATTACATTAAATTAAATTTCTGTCACACTTTCTAGTGTATCTTTAATTTTGGTGGGAGGAGACGGCAAGTGAAGGTGTTTTGAGTAACAAAGGTTTATTAAAAGAAAAGCAATCAACAGAAAATCAGTCCATAAGGAGGGTGGGAAAAAAACACTAGTACAAATGACTTAAACCAGGTTAAACAGACCCAGAACTTAAACACACTGGAGCAGGGAGAGCAGTGTTTATACAGGTTGCCAGTACATGGAAGGATTTAGGGACAAGGAGAGATGATCTGGCAGTGAGCAGTGGGGAAAGCTGGATATAAATACAAGGGGCCACAGGTGAAAACAATCAGGGTTAACGAGAAACTAACTGGGAAGTGGAGCAGAGGGATTAACAAAATAAAAGCCAGGAGCAGGAAGTAAAGCTAAACAAAACTAGAGCCAAAAACGAGGAGTGTGACATTCTGTTCTTCTTAACCACTTCAGATCTTCAGGTGCAGGTGACCAGATCAAAAATGTACCATGGTTCTACTTGGGCAGATGTGACGTGTCAAAGCAGCTGTTTACCTGATCGTCTTTCATACATCTGGTACAAGAATGGACAGAAGATTCAGAGACAGTCAACATCTTCTTATGAAGATTACTTTACTTCTGCTGACAGCATTTCCTGTGCTGTAAAAGGACATGAGAAGTCCTATATAGTTAGATAGATAGTTATTGTTGATCTAGAAGTGAACACAGAGTCAGATATTTGATAAAGGTTAAAGGATTTAAGTGTCTAAGGTTATAAAATTAGGCTCCTCAGTGAATTTAATAATGTCAGGTGAGAATATCATGGCTAACACATAATTCAATTCACGTTAATTCAACAGTAGAACCCATCAGTGTGCAGAGCGATGCTCAAAGACAGAATCTGAGTCATTTGTCTGCTCACCTTTGTTCAGACCTACTGAAATGTAGAACATTTTGACTTTTTAAGTCTGTTATGTTAACGGGATGTTTTCCTTTTTGCAGACATACACATTCAAGTATATTGAAAGATTAAGTTTTTTATCTTTCAGGTGTTCGTGGTGAATCCTGCAACAGAGTGATTTACACTGACAGAAGAATCTGTGTCTTCAAAGGTTCATCAGTGGACATTTCATGTACTTACACTAGTTATTATCAGGTCAAATCTAAATTCTGGTTCAGTCCTGAACGTAGTCGTCAGTGGCAGAATCCCTCACAGCCTGAGGATCTTAGTAAAGACTCCCAGTATTCAGGTCGTGTTCAGGTCTTTGAGACAGAGACAGGACGCTCCACTCTGAGAATCACTGACCTGAGAGAGACAGATTCAGCCCAGTATCACTTCAAATTCATAACACAGAGCTTTGAATGGAGGAGCAGTTTACCTGGAACAACTCTGACTGTCACAGGTAATAACAAAGAAAACAAACACAAAGTAAAATGTAAAAAACAAATTATTTATAGCTGAAAAACATTAGAAACTACTAATGAAAAACATTAGTAGTTGTCCTTCTGAAAAACATTAGTAGTTTCATTCATGTTTTAAGTTTCATTTTTTCCAAAGACACTGTTGTATTACTTTCCTTCAAGTTCCCTGTAGCATTTTTACCCAGTTTTTCTGGAAAGTGATTAAACTTTGGCTTCTTCTTCCTCCATTACTGTACATCCAGCTCTGCAGGTGCAGGTGATCAGATCAACAGTCCACCAGTTTTACACCGAGGCTGAGCTGAAGTGTCTCAGCAGTAAGAGTCCAACTGGTCGTCTTACATTTGTTTGGTTTAACAATGGACAGAAAATCAACAAGATGGAAACTGCATCTTATAAAGGCCAGTTTAATCCTGGAGACCACATCTCCTGTGCTTTAAAGGAACATGAGGATTGTCCTTCTCCTCCAGTGTGTGAGTTTACTTCTCTGTATTTCTAACCTAATGTCAAGTTGTAATTCAAAGTAACAAAGCAGCAAAGTGTTTTTAATATGGATGTTTTAAAGAAAAAAAATCCTTAAACACTTTTGTTCAATATTTTCTTTGTATGTTTATTTAGATATTTAAACTTCTTAGAAATGATTGACCATCAATGAGCCACAGTTCAGCCTGATCAATGTCTCCGAAACAGTTTTAACAAAAGCTGATTTTTCCTTCTACAGATCCTCCACAGCTTCCCTCTGTGTCAGTGAGTCCCTCTGCTGAGATAGTGGAGGGTAGTTCAGTGACTGTGACCTGTAGCAGTGATGCTAACCCAGCAGCTAATTATACCTGGTACAAGAAGAACCAAACAGTGGTCAACAAGAAGAACGGAATTCTAAATGTTCAACCTCTTAATCAAGAACCACAACTTGTCTTCGTCTCCATCCAGTCCTCTGACTCTGGACAATATTACTGTGAAGCTGAGAACGAGCTGGGGAGGAACAGATCTGGAGACATTAGTCTTAATGTGAAATGTGAGTAAAACAACTTATATAAGTAGAAACATAGTGGAATAATTTGGCTGATCATACTCACTTTCTTCAGCTCTGCCTGCTGTCAGTCACAAAACCATCTAGAATGTTTCTGATGCTTCTACACTTGTTTTCTTATTTCAACACGTGTAGCATCAGATACATATGACCTCATTTCTATTAGTTAAATTTATGTCAGAGCACAGTGATTTATCATAATACATATCCTGCAAACAATAAACTGTGTTCAAATGTTTCCTCCTCCAGATCCTCCACAGCTTCCCTCTGTGTCAGTGAGTCCCTCTGCTGAGATAGTGGAGGGTAGTTCAGTGACTCTGACCTGTAGCAGTGATGCTAACCCAGCAGCTAATTACACCTGGTACAAAGAGAATGAAGACTCACCAAAAGCTTCAGGACAGATCTTCACCATCACTGACATCAAACCTGAACACAGTGGGAATTATTCCTGTGAAGCCCAGAACACAAGAGGACGTCAAAACGCCACCTTATATCTGATTGTTGCTGCAGGTAAATTATTACATTCAACTGCACAAACCATGCACCATATTTAATGCACATTCAACATAATGTTTGAGAATTTGAATGAATATTACAATAGTTTTTCATCTGCCAATATTGAAGTTAGCAGATTGGCAGATGAAAAACTAAACTTGAACATTAGGACACAGCAGAAATTGACAACTATCAGCAAAATTGTATATAAACGGTTTTTGCAAATGTATATTATAGGAAAATACATTTCTCATAATGTATTTTCATTGAAGGTATGAATATTGGTACCAGTGGAAACTTTAAGAAGCTTTAAAACAGTCATTGCCTCTGGACAGGAGTCAGAAACTGAGTAGTGTGAATTTGAATCATCTGAGTTTGTCTCATATTGCTAATGTGTGCAGAACAAGGTTTTTATCATTGGTGTTTGATCAAAGACTTATAGCATTTTATTTTTATGTTGTTAACATGTTTTCTTTCACCCTGTAAAAATATACAAACTGTGGTCTCTGGAATTTCTGCAGAAATATTGCTGTTTGTGAAAGTTCAGAGAGTGAGAGCACAGAAAATTAAAACCTTGTAATGAAATCTTAATGAATGTCTGTGTAAAACTGACTTTAAGAGGGTGAGTTAGAACAAACCATTGAAACAAAGGAGATGTTTCATCTCCAGCTGGTCTGGGACAGCCTCAAACCTCCAGTAATGGACAGACTGACAGACATCCTCCCTGTACTGAGCAGGAAATGAAGCATTGATGTTTAAGACACACATGCACCATAGTCCTGGTTTTGTTCCTGCTATAAATCACACAATTGGCCCAAACAGGCTGTAACACTCAAATGAACCGTCGCTCTTCTCTTGATTGTTCCCCAGGATCATGGAAATCAGCAGCAGCTGGAGTAACCACTGCTGTTCTCCTACTTCTCCTTGTCCTCTGTGTCTTCTTATGGATCAGGTCAGAAGCTTTGTTTCACTAAATGGCTCGTTAATAATTCATTGAAAGTCTGTTTGTCAGGATTAAAACATTCAGTCTATTTTAAAATTATTCTTATTTTAACCAGAAACAAGAAGAATACTGAGGAACCATCTGAGCCTGAAGACAGACCAGACAACAGGGAACAGGTGAGAGTTGTTAAATTCAGCTTCCTGTTTCGCCTCTGTCCACACCCTCAATCACTGATAAGTGTGTTTGGGTTTGGTTATAAATGTGCTGTGATGAACCAGTAAACGCATCCAACAGTGGCGTCATGAGGTCTGAGAGGACACTTTTCTATAGCAAAGCTAGAAGCTAAAGAACCAGAGATCAGCAATTTTGCTTTGGTCTTTTCAGGACAGAACTCTCCAGTCAAGATAAACACATTTTACCACATGTCCCGTGTGTAGCTGAAGTACTTTTGTCTTTGCAGCATCTACCTGCTGAGGGACAATCAGAGGAGCAGGAAAACCTTCTGTATGCCAGTGTCCACTTCTCCAAGAAAGAGACGGATGCTGTCTACTCCAACATCAGAGCAGCTCAGCCCCACAAGGAGGAGGAGGAAGTGACTGAGTACTCTGCTGTCAGATTTGTCAGTAAAAGTACTGCACAGAGATGAGCAGCTCCCCACACAGTAACATCACCAAACTAAAAGTACTAATTGAATTCATTCTTTAATGAATTGTTGGCTTATTTTATGTCAAACGGGAACAAATATCGCTCAGCACAGCTGATGGTCAGTGTCACCACTTATCACATCCATAAAACACAATTCTTTCATCATTCTAGAGGCAGTTTCACAGTCGACCACAGTTTCACTCAGATGAACCAAACACGTGAATGAAAACAATCCATTGGTGACCATCAAAGGTTCAACGACCTCTTGACTCAACAGTTTCTATTTCTGCTTCTGAAATCCAGTCAGTTTGAACTGATGAATCCTGTCAGATGAGAAGTGTAATGTCTTCAAGAACTCTAAGAAAGTCCACCGACCACTAAACAGCACCTCTGGGGTCCACGAGTGAAACACGTGTTCTAATGTAGATGTAGTTTCCAATCACTGCCACTAGATGATAGTAAAGAGACACGTTTTCCTAATGAGAGACCGTTTCTAGTCCCAGTACATCACATGATGAACTGTGTACTGCATTCTTTTCTTTCTGATTATATTTTTGTTTTATCTCTTTTTTTATTAGTCTTCTCACACATTTTTTTTTTCATGAGCCAAGTACCAGTGGTCAGTATTTTTACTCTTTTGAAAAATTAATTTTACTTAGTTATGTAACTTGTTTTTTTTTCCTTTTTTGGTTTTTGATAATAGCTTGCTTATATATTTATACAATAAAAAAATCATTTTTTTTAATATTCTTCATAATACATACTTTTACTTTCTATTTTTACCAATTGAATTGCACCGCAGTGATATATATTTTTTAATTTGTCATTTGCAATTCTTTGCCTATTTTTACTTTTCAGATTTCTTGCATCAGTCTTTACATGTTTATTGGTTTTGAAGCTGAATGTGCCAGAATTCTACCCACTTTTAATTAAAAATGTCTCAGTTTTTCTGAAGTCTTTTCAATTTTCTAAATTGTTTTATTGTTTATGTTTATGGGATGTTGTAGTGTGTCTAACATGTTTGATTCTAACAGGCCTCATAACGACATTATCACACCCTCTTAAATGAAGTAGTTCATACTTTTGCAGGCAGAACACTACTTTTTGGATTTGTTGCTATGTGCTGCCACCTGGTTCATCATGCTGCTAAATCAGCTAAATGAGAAGGAAGTTGTGCGTATCTTTAACAACATGACTTCTACTCTGTAAAAAAAAGTTCTTGATTTAGTTATTCTGCACTTTACTTACTGTTCCTACAAATATGTTATGACTCTGTAGTTACAGACACAACGTGAGCAGCTATGAGTTTCACAGCAGTACTGAGTGGATTTATTGTCTTTCTTGCTGTCCCAGGTACAGGAGTGTAGATTGTAGATATTGTAAGATTTTTACACTCGGAGCAGCCAAAAATCAGGTTATAATGTAAAAACGTGATTAAGTTATTCTCACACAGGATGTAGATTTGTTCAGTAAAGTGATTCATTGGGATCCAGAGCCTGTGCCTAAAATTCAGACATCAGAATTTCCTCTTTTTCCTTACAGATCACTTTGTTTGCTGTTTATCTGTGTAAAGTCTGTGTATCTTGACAGATGCACAAAACGTGTTTGAACAAAAGCCTGCTGAGCTCTGTCTGGTGCTCTTTAGTAGTTTAACACTTGGGAGTCTGCGTTGGTGTTAGGTTCCAAGACTCTAGAGTAGATTGGTGGACACACTAATGGTTTACTAGTGGATTATCTTAAACTGAACCTAAACTTTAACCATTCACGTCTTTTCTTCACTGTGAAGGAAATGATTACATGAAGAATCTCTCAGTTGCTACTATTGTCATTTAATATGACAGTAATATGTGGAGTCGACTTTTAACATAGAGTGTGTAGAATTCTGCAAAAAGTGGTAAGTAGGTAAATTAAATTGTTAAAGGGCCTGGTGGATCAGTGGTAGAGCACTGGGATGCACTGGGATGCAGAAGGCCACGTGTTCAAATCCCAAACCACCAGGTGCTGCCCCACCCAGCAACCAAGGGTGTCAGTCCCGGATAAGATGGGAGGCTTGTGGTAGGAAGGGCATCCAGCGTAAAAACTCCTGCCAAATCAACGTGAAGAACATGTTCCACTGTGCCGACCCCTGAAGGGACAAGCCGAAAGCCAGTGAGTTTAAAGAAAATAATTAAAAAAAGGATTATTATTATTGTTATTTTGGTCTCTGATGTAATGACTGAAAATGGTTTCTGATGTTTCTCTGTTACAGTGGTACAGAGCCAGAATGTTTGGGAGGTGACTTACACTTCTACTAACATCTGTGCCTTAAAAGGATCAACAGTGACCATTAACACACCCATCCACAACCAACCCTGTTTCTAAAGTTGAGAAAACTTTGTGGTTTTTAAAATGGAGTAATTATGTTTATGTGGATCTGAAAACAGACCCTGATTATTCAGGTCGTGTGAATTATCACTGTGAAAACAATAAATGCTCTCTGACAATCAGAAACCTAAGACTCAGTGACTCAGCTGAGTACAAGTTCAGGTTTATAACAAAAATAGAACATGGAACATATGTTGGTTTACCTGGAGTCACTTTGTCTGTCACAGGTTACAGTTTCCTTATGATTTATATTTATTTAGTTTAGTGATACGTAGTGTTATGTAGTTTAGTATACAGATCTCCAGGTCCAGGTGAGAGGACCTGTCGACAGTTTTCTAACTCAGTAGAGCTGAAAGTGTCAGAGCAGTTGTCCTCTACCTGATCATCCTAAATACATCTGGTACAAGAATGAACAGATTCAGACAGAAACACAGAGTTTTTAGAGAAACTACTTCCTACAAACAGTGATTCCTGTGCTGTAACAGGACATGAGACTTGTTTTTGTCCTCCTAATTCTCTAGCATCCCTTCAAATGGCTGTTTTTAGGGTTATGGTAGGGTCACAAATAAAGTTAGGGGGTTTGACATTTACCGAAGTTGTGATAAGTGTAAAGAGCAGAGACTCACATTAAGTCAAGGTTCCTATTGATGATGAAGGAACATGTTTACTAACAGAATGTGCTATAAAAAATTGACAACAATTAGAACAAATATTATAAATATATATAAATATTTAGCTCTACTACTATAAACTTCTGCTTTACTACTATAAATATGTACTGTAATTGGAAAAAGCAGAAAACATTAAACACAAGTTGTAGTCATCAGAGTATATCGCAGATATTTGCAGAACCTTGGACAGCTCCAAGATCAGAACTCTGGACAGAGACAGTCAAACATAATGAAGAAAGTTTTAAATGTGGGTGGTTTTACTTTCTGTAATTCTTCTTGTATAAATGACTCACTGTAGGATAGAAACTGTTTAGAAAATAAAGAATAACTGTCATTATACTCTTAAATACTGCATGTTTCTCCTCCAGATGCTCCAAAGTGTCACTGAGTCCATCCATGGAAATTGACGAGGGCAGTTCATTGATTGTGACTTGTAGCAGTGATGGTAACCCAGCAGCTAAATACACCTGGTACAAGATAAATAGAAATCCAGACCTTCAGCTCATCAGTAAACCACAGCTTGTCGTCAGCTCCAGCCGGTCCTCTGATGCTGGACAGTATTACTGTGCAGTTGGGGAGGAGGACGACTGAAGAAACCTCTCGATGTTTAATGTGAGTAAAAAACAGGTTATGAGATAAGGAGACAAAATCTGTGACTCTCACAACTTTAACATATAAACTTTACTTTCATGTCTCCTGGGAACAGTTGTCCCTGCCTTGTAACTGAAATCTGACATGTTTTGGTTTTTGAAGCTGTCCTACTGAGTTGGTGTCTTTCTATTTCAGTTTTTACACTGGGCCTGCTCTACTCTCTGTGCTCTTCTTTGCTTAAGAAATAAAAGCTACAATCGTACCTTCCTGCCTCGCAGTCTGTGTTTGAGTCCATCTGCCCTGTTGTGACATTGGAGATCAGGATTTCTCAGTTTCTGTTACTTCAGTTTTAAACATTCATCAAAATCAGTTTATTGTTAATCCCCCGTCTTCAATGAAGTGCAACACTGGACGGAGTAAGTAACATTTAAACTTTTATGCAGAAACCATCTTTAATGACCCACAGTACATGTTTAAAATTTTGTTGCCAAAAGTGCAACTCGAACTATGAGGCATCAGAGAGTAAAATCCATATGTACTGTCAATTTATAATCCATATTTACATATAGAGATAAGTAACAGAAAGGACACTTAAACATGTTTAAAACATAATTTAAAAATGTCTGTAAAGAAAATGCATGCAGACATTGTTTACTCTTACTAGTCATGTGATTGTCATTGTGGCAATTATTTAAAATATAGTTATAATGTATTTAGTTCATTCTGTCAGTTCTGTCTACTTCCTGTTTGGGAGTGACGCTGTGAACCCGAGGCTCTAATTGGCAGCTTCAGGTTTTGGCACGAGGTGCAGAGAGCAGCTTCTGGAGCCAATGGACATGGTTTTAATCTTCGTGACCTCCTGTGGTTGGACAGTTGTCTGCTACAGCAGGTGAAGGTGCGGTGTTGGGGTTGATTCTCTGATCTTAGATCAAGAGCTTTTTTCCAAATGGTTTTAGGATTTTGTTACCCGTTCTCTCAGAACGCTCTACATCACGCTTTAAACATTTCCTGTGCTCCACCTCAAACCTTTCTACACGCGCGCCAACTTTCTGTTCTTGGATCTTTGCGCTCGCGCTCAAAATCACCAAACCATAGCATTCAAGCGGCCTTGACCAGTCACGTGACAGGAAGAAGGATGACTGGAAGGCGAGTCCTGTTACTTTTCCCTTTTGACTTTGAGTGAACGTTGAAGAGAAGCTCATGGCTGCTGTTTTGTACAACCTGCTATGAAGAAGGAAAAACGTCTTCAAATTATCTCCGGTTAGTAGCATTACTGTTTGTTCCTACACTGTTAGCAGCAGAGCTAACCACAAACTATGGATGATACTTTGTGAAATGTAATCTATTACAGTTGTCTGTCATATTTGACCTTCGACTAAAGCTTAAAATGAACCGTAACAACCCAACACACTCATTCTGTCATTTATTGACTTATTTTATCTTTACATGGATAAATTACTGGACCTAATTTTACCTCTAAAACCTAAAATATGAAACATCTGGGGTTAATTCCTAACAGTTAATGAAATTTGTTTCAGTTATAAAATAATAAAAGGACCAAAAGTAGATAAACTGATTTATGGTCAAATGTAGTTTTGCTGTCCTCTAGAAGTGAAGCTTGTTCCACACTTTCGTGTTTGGTTCGGCTTTTGATTTGAACATGTTTGGTACGTGTTGATTCACACTAAGAGGATTTTCAGTTCTGCATTTCCAGTTGGACTTGGGAACATGAGCAAGAGACAGAGGTGAAAACACCCCAGTGAGGGCAGCTCACCTACAGCATGTGATTCCAAAGGCAGCGTAAAAAGGAAAATTAAAATGAGTAACTAACTATGCTGCATTCATTTTTCTTCTCACGTTTCAGTGTATTAACTTGGCTTTCAAGTGTTAAATGATGCAAACTGTCACATCTGCCCTGATAAAGCTGGCAACTCACTTTTATCCAGACACTGAACTGTTTCTAAACCCAAAAAGTATATTTGAAGAGATGTTTTATCACTCAGTATTTGCATAAAGATATGTTTTAGTTGTTGTTGTTGTTGTTTTTTAATTTGAGCTATAAATGTTATTTTTGTGTCATAATATTTACCTTATTTTTTCTAGTTAAGCAAATGAATAATGTGAAGAAAAAAGAAATCTGACACCCTGATTTCTATGTTCTACTTACTAGTGACAGAGGAAAGACATATTTACAGATTATTCATGTAATGTGAGTAGAGTTGTCTCTTGATGTGACTGATGAACTTCCTGTCTATAACTTGTTCTGTTGTCTTTAGTCACACAGACACATCAGCAGAGCAGCTATGAGTTTAATCGCAGCAGTGAATGGACTTGTCGTCTTCTTTCTCTCCATGTCAGCTGCTGTACATTTACATTTACACATCAGTTTGCTGAGCTGGATTTTAAAGTTAGTGAGGGAGAAGTGTGTGAATGTCAAACTCCCTGAAAAGGTATGAATGATTGAATGTATATACAGACACTGTAAATATGCAAATGTTAGGATTTTGATTTGATTTGTTTCATCATTAACACAGTATTAAATCACACCAGCCATGTTGTAGTCTGTTTTTCTGATCTTAGTGTGATGTTAGTTAACTCTTTATAGTAAAGATCATCTGCTCTGACATGTTTCTGATTAAACTTTGGGTTCTTCCTCCATTACTGTACATCCAGCTCTGCAGGCTCAGCCTCGGTGTAAAACTTGTGGACTGTTGATCTGAAGTGTCTCAGCAGTAATAGTCCAACTGGTTGTCCTACATTTGTTTGGTTTATCAATGGACAGATAATCTACAAGATGGAAACTGCATCTTATAAAGGCCAGTTTAATCCTGGAGACCACATCTCCTGTGCTTTAAAGGAACATGAGGATTGTCCTTCTCCTCCAGTGTGTGAATTTACTTCTCTGTATTTCTAATCTAATGTCTAGTTGTAATTCACAGTAACAAAGCAGCAAATAGTTTTTCAGATCCTCCAAAGCTTCCCTCAGTGTCAGTGAGTCCCTCTGCTGAGGTAGTGGAGGGTAGTTCAGTGAATCTGACCAGTAGCAGTGATGCTAACCCAGCAGCTAATTATACCTGGTACAAGGAGAATGAAGACTCAGCAAAAGCTTCAGGACAGATCTTTACCATCACTGACATCAGACCTGAACACAGTGGGAATTATTCCTGTGAAGCCCAGAACACAAGAGGACGTCATCACTCCACCTTATATCTAACTGTTGTTGCAGGTAAATTATTACATTTTGTTCTGAAAACTGCACCATATTTCTTGAACATGCGACACAGTGCGTGCAAATTTCATTTATTGCTGTCACTTTGTATCAACCAATTTATTGAAATCTGTAATGTCAGATAAATATATTAGAGAAGAGCATAAAGGGAGGAAGTTAAAGGAAGAAGCAAAGGGCATGTTTTAAACGTGGTTTTGTTTATTTCTCCTGTTAAGTAATGATGTACAGCTAAACCCAGGTCCCTCAGTAGACCTCAACCTGGGACTGCTGAGGTGCGAACCAAAGGGGCAACTACAGTGGACAAGATGGGATATATTACACATGCTAAGTGCTGAAGCCTCTTGCTGGGCTTGTGCAGAACACAGACACTTTTATGGAACTTAATCAGGAAAGATGTTAAAAAGTAGGTGAGGTACTGATCTAAATCAGAGGCTCTGTGGTTAATTCTGACATGTTTGGCTTAGAAATGCCTCATTTTAAATGTTACTCTCACCTAAAATGAATTTTAATTATATGGTTTTATATAATCAACCCTCTCATAATGTTTCTAATGTACCATGATCTTATAATTGTATTTGGGATATGATGATGCTAATTGCATTATTTCTTACCATATTTACACAATCACTTAAGATTGTGTAAAGATATTTTTAAAGATTGTTCAGAATCAGGAGTCGGGAAACTAAAGAAGATCCTGCTCCAAAAGTGAAAACTTCCATGTGGACTGCATAATGTTTTAATCTGTATCTGATCGGAAAGAGCAGAAATAATTATTTATGGTGACAAATCACATCATAACCAAACAGCCTGGGATCGATAAAAGAACTGTTTTCTAAGTGTCTCGTTCCATTGTTCTCTGTTGGGAGGTGTATGATCCTTAACCTCTTATTCATATTCTCTGCCTTCTCTGTCCAGAATGTGAACGTTGCTGTATTCAAAGATAGAATCCTCACTATTGAAGTATCTAGGAAACACAAACTAGGAGTCATCAGGACTCTGCAGCACAGGGCAGAAAACAACCCAACCTCCATGGAACCAAAAAAGAGAGAAACCTGAGGACAAGTTTGGGTCCATGAGGGAAACTCGTGTTCTACTGTAGTTTCCAATCACTGCCACTAGATGACAGTAGAGACTCATTTTCCTGATAAGAGACAGTTGATACACCTGTGATGAAAATGATAAAAACTAAGAGATAAAGAAGTGAAGACATATTGTATAATCAGAAAAAAAACAGTACACAGTTTAAACTGGGAGTCAATTTTATTTCCTTACTTGTTCATGAAAATTTATAAAGATATTTTCTTTATTCTTTGATAAGTCATCTGATAATAACTTACTGTGTCAATGCTTATATATTTACTGTGATAAGCAAAACTAATCATTTAAAATTTGCGTCTAAATACATACTTTTAATTTCTATTTTTACTATTTTAGTTTCACCCAGTATTAATTGTTGTATGATATATTGTTTGTGTATTTAATTATCACATTTGTTGCATCATTGTTTACATGTGTTATGATTAAGTTGCTTATTGTATCACTGTATTCTACCCACACTTAACTGAAAATGTCTTATGAATTTTCTCTTGTGTTTGTTGGATGTTGTAATGTAAAAGGTTTGACACCAACAGGCCACATGACCACATTATCACAACCTCTACAAAGAAGAAGTTCATATTTTTGCAGGCAGATATTTACTTCCTGAGTTTCGCTGGTCTGCAGGAATTTGGCTTCTCGTGCATGTAAATAAGGTAAAAGAAGTTAATAATGACAAAGCTGAGTTCAAGTTCAGGTTCATAACAAACCAGAACATGGGACATATTTTGGTTTACCTGGAGTAAACGTGTAAAGGGCAGAGGGTCACATTAAGTCAAGGTTCCTTCATTGTGCCTCTTTACATTCCACCCAGCGCCAACGCTAAGGATGCACTCGGTGAACTGTACAGAGCTATAAGTGAACTGCAGAACACACATCCCAATTCACTGTTTATTGTCGCTGGCATTTTCAACCATGCAGATTCCAGCATGCAGACCGCTCACCAAACACCACAGACCAGGTGTGAGGCAAGTGAAAACCTGGCCTCTAGGAGCCATCTCTGCTCTTCAGGGCTATTTTGGGCATACTGACTGGGACATGTTCATGGATGTCAACATCTCCAAGACCATCACCACACGTCCCAACGAGAAACTGTGGCATCGAGACACCGCTGGTTTGGCTAGGTTTGCCAGATATGCTTTTAAGTCAACCAGGATTTCTGTGTTGGGAGGCGTGCACAGGCAGCAGAGCTATGTCTACATACACCTTCATGTTCAGGACCGATTCATGAGCTACATCAAAGGCCCGTTGTAGTCTCTCTCTAAATAAACTAACGTAATCCAGAATGTTAGTTTTTGGACTTGGCTTCTCTGAGAGCCATTTCTCACGGAGCAAACGCAATGGGCCGCGCACAGTGTGGTCAAAAACTAAACCCAAAGACTCCTGGTGAGTTTCCCGCACGGCAAATAACAGCAGCGGTAGCCCCTCATCCCACTCACGGTTAGACTCAGTGCAGAACTTCCGAATAACGCTTTTTAACGTTTAGTGAAAGGATGATATGAGCTCTGTCATAACTTGTGCAAACATGGACATGAAGTTTGTTCCTTAGTCACTATGAATGCACTTCTGGAGGCCGAATGTTGAGAAAAACTTGACAAGAGCTTTCACGATGGATCTGGCTTTTAACGAGCGTAGTGGCACAGCCTGAGGATAACGCGTTGTCGCAGACGT
Source organism: Channa argus (assembly GCF_033026475.1). Classification (NCBI taxonomy): domain Eukaryota; kingdom Metazoa; phylum Chordata; class Actinopteri; order Anabantiformes; family Channidae; genus Channa; species Channa argus. The sequence goes on from NC_090199.1 coordinate 4,248,192, forward strand.
TATTATACGGATGTACAGATTTTGTTTTTGGTAATGGATCGACAGAGTCTACGATTACATGTTCAGATAGTTCTCCAACAACAGGGATCGATCATAGTGGAGTGGCAGGGATTTAATGATTTGCCTTACCAGAGGTTTGGCAGGTGTGGCAAGAACAGCAGAACTTTCCAACATCGGATTTAGGTCCAGGTCAGAAGAAATAACAAAGGACACGATTGTAAGTTTTTCTTCTGTCTAAGTGCCAGAACATGCTGTGATCATGTGTTTGACTCTGAACTTGGAGACAAAAAGGCTGAGGGACAACAATTTGGCACACAGAGTCATATGTGGAACCAGAGCTCGGAGACCAGCTACCAGCTGATAGAACACCATCATCTAGCAGGTAAGACACAAACTTTTCACATGTGGGATTTTGAGATGAAGTGGGATCTGATTGCTGCGCTCTAATGAATTGATTTCTGTCTAATGAGAGAGACAGAATCTTATCATCATGCTGTAAATCAATGCAGACAGATTCATTAGAGTCGTTAATCTCTGGTGGAAAACTTGTGGGTTTAGAGGTACTCACGAAGGAGTCACTGAGATCCACTGAGAAGTTTCAACTTCAATTTTATTTATATTGCCACACTTCACAATTCACAAAGTAATCTCAAGGCACTTTACAGAATAAAGTCAAGACTATAAAGATGTATAGAGAGAACCCAACAATTCCCCCTGGAGCAAGTCCTAGGCACCAGTGGAGAGGAAAACTCCCTTTAATGTAAGAAACCTTCAGCAGAACCAGGCTCAGGGTGGGCAGCCATCTGGCTTGAATGATTGGGGTGAGTGGAAAGTGAAGAGAGAAGAAAAAATCAACAACAATCGGGCATGTTGGTAGGACCAGTAGCTGCACATTGGAAAACACACAGCTTCAAAGCCGGGGACACCTGCAGAAAGGCACAGAGAGAGGGAGACAGAGAAGGACAAAGACAACTACGGAAGAAAACGTACAGTTAATGTCATACAGTGGTGACAAATGTGGGCGGGAGGAGAGCATAGAAGGACAGGAGGAGGGGGGTCCCCCAGCAGTCTAAGCCTATACCATATCTATAACTAACTATAACCTTTATGAAAGAGGAAGGTTTTGAGCCTAGACTTAAAAGTAGAGAGGGTGTCTTCTTCCCGAATCTGAACTGGGAGCTGGTTCCACAGGAGAGGAGCTTATAGCTAAAGGCTCTGCCTCCCATTCTACCTTTGGAAATTCTGGGAACCACAAGTAGGCCTGCATTGTGAGATCGAAGTGGTCTACTGGGATGATGTGGTGCTATAAGGTCTTCTATATATAATGGAGAGACTCTTCAGAGTCAGACTAAATTCTATTCTAGATTTATTGGGAAGCCAATGGAGAGAAGCTAGTGAAGGTGAAATATGATCTCTCTTGCTAGTTCCAGTCAGCACTCTTGCTGCAGCATTTTGGATTAATTGCAGGCTCTTTAGGGAGTTACTGGGGCATCCTGAAAGTAGGGAATTACAGTAGTCCAACCTAGAAGTAACAAATGCATGGACCAGTTTTTCGGCATCACTTTGAGACAGGATGCTCCTAATTTTTGCAATGTTCCGTAGGTGGAAAAATGCTGTTCTAGAGATTTGTTTTATATGTGAGATAAAGGACAAATCCTGGTCAAAAATAACTCCAAGGTTCCTTGCAGTAGTACTGGAGGCCAGACTTATGCCATCTAGAGTAACAATATGGTTGGACATCATATCTCTGAGATTTTTGGGCCCAAATACTATGACTTCAGTTTTGTCTGAGTTTAGAAGTACATAACTGTGGGACATCCAGGCCTTTATGTCTTGTAGGCTTGAAGCTTGACTGATTTTTTTCATCTGGTTCCATAGATAGATATAGCTGGGTATCATCAGCATAGCAATGGAAATTTATGGAGTGTTTTCTAATAATGTTGCCTAAAGGAGACATAAAGTAAAAAGTATTGGTCCTAACACAGAGCCCTAGACCTAAACATAGGTCTAGGTCCTAAATATAGGTCTAGGTCTGATAAGCTAGAGTGAAAAATTGCTGCTACTCCTCCACCTCGGCCTGTGCTTCTAGGAACATGATAATTAATATGACTTGGGGGCGTTGACTCATTTAAACTGACATATTCTTCCTGTTGTATCCAAGTTTCCGTGAGACAAAATAAATCGAATTGATCGCTTAATAAGTCATTTACTAATAGTGATTTGGAAAAAAGAGATCTGATATTTAATAATCCACATTTAATAGTTTTGGGGTTTTGTTCTGTAAGAGGAGTAGTCTTAACTTTTATTAGGTTATTATGATTAACTCCTCTTGTGGTAATTTTTGGTTTATGAAATTTAGTTGGTCGGGGAACAGACACAGTTTCTATAGGTATGTGGGAGTTGTGGGGGAATGACGGTTGTAAGGACACTGCAGAGAGGCGTGTAGGACTGGAACTGGAAACTACCGAGTCCAACATTGTTTTGGCAAAGTTAGACACAGATTCAACATTCATTTTAGCGTAATTGGGCGTCATTAACTCCGGTGTGAATAATAATATTACTGTATTTACATTTATCTTTAGACAGAAGTTTCAAATATGATTCAACGTCACCCGCTCTGGCCCCAGGAAGACATTTGACTATGGCCGCTGGAGTCTCTAACTTCATGTTGCGGACTATAGAGTTGCCAATGACCAGAGTTGGTTTCAGCGGGTGAGTGGCTGAGTGGGGAAAATCGATTAGAAACGAACCGACTGGTAGTGAACCTCAGGAGTCTGTTTAGCATTAGATCTCACGAACCGTCACCCAGCCGGACTGGCTTCCCGGCTGCTCGGGAAGTCCCAGGGGACAGCTAACAGGGGATAGGCTAGGTCAGCCCACACCAGCTACCAGGACCTGACTAGCTGGATTATTTTCCATGGTCAGGAGCCGTGCTTCCAATTCCGTGAGCCTCGCCTCCAAAACTGCAAAAACCTTACACTTTTTACAGATACCATTATCACTAAAGGAGGCAGAGGAAAAACTGAACGTGAAACAGACCGAGCAAGTGAGAGAAGGAGAGACAGAGGGAGACAGAGAAGCCATTGCTAATGGATAAGTGCTAAGCTAGCGAAGCTAAAATAGGTAAATTGTGGAATTAGTAAACGTTAGCTGGTTATGTTTTATAAGAGCAAGTGCTTGTGTAATAACAAGGGTATGTCACGACTCAAGTATTAATTGTTGTGTTAAGAAATCACTTATTTAAGTAAAATGAGAGCTGCAATTAATCAGTAAACAGTCCTTTGATAGAAACCCAAGAGTGTGCAGAAACAGGAAGTGACGCAATAAGCTTACTGCACGAGGAAGTCACTTCCTGTTATGTCATTTCTCTTACTTGCCCTACTTATCTTTTCCCCGTCTGGTACTCAATTCTCTCCGGGTTTGTGTTTCCTGTCATGATCCGAAATTCCTGTTACACTTCCTTCCTTTGGAGTTTATTTTGTAGCCCCTTTTACCCACTTCCTGTTCCTAGTTCTGTTCTTTAGCTTTACCCTTCGTTATCCCTCTTTATTGTTTGCACCTGTTTCCCTCAGTATTTAAGTCCAGCCTTCCCCACAGTTCCTTGCCAGATCCTCGTCATCTCACTCTTAGCCAACACTCTGAGCCTTTGGTTTACCTGATTGTAGCAATCCTGACTCCTGTATTTTGGATTCTGTTTTCCAGCAATTTATGGTCTGAGGTTTGGTGAATTTCTGTTATTAGTTTCCTTTGCCTTTTTCCGTCTGTTAATTTCTTTAGTAGTGTATGTTTTTTTATCTGTGTCCTATTTCATTTGTTGTATTTCTGTTTGTTAGTTTGCTAGTCTTTTCCTGTGTGTTCATTTAGATTTATTTTTCATAACCTAGTCTTATTTTACTCCTGAACCTTTTCTTGTGTTAATTTTGGTTAACTATGTATCCCTCCTGTTGTTGACATTTGTTTTATTACATTGGTAGAGAGGCTATGAGAGCTAGAAACATGGCCCTGCCAGGATAGCTTGAGTGTTCGTCCCGATAGGTAAAACTGAAGCCAGGCTAGAGCTGATCCAGAAATGCTCAAGTCACAGTGCAGACAAAAGGATCTGATGGTTCACAGTGTCAAAGGCTGCAGATAGGTCGAGTAGGGTCAAGACAGAAGACTGACCTGCGGCTTTTGCAGCTAGAAGATATTCCACGACAGTCAAGAGTGCAATATCTGTGGAGTGACCCCTCTTGAAGCCAGACTGGTTGATTGTTCTTGAAAAAAAAGTCTGCGAGTTGATTGAAGGCTGCTTGTTCCATCTTATTGGCCGTAAATAGAAGAAGATAGACGGGTTGGTAATTCTCCATAGCGGAGGGATCAAGCGAAGGCTTTTTGAACAGTGGGGTAATCTGGGCCTGCTTGAATGAGGTCGGAAGAGTGGTGAGAGATGTGTTGATGATTTGTATAAGAGCTGGCATTAGTGCGGGTGCGACTGCTTGAAGGAGATTGGAATGGATCGGATCCAGAGAGCAGGTGGTCGGATGGTTAGAGAGGAGGAGGGTGGATACATCGTCCTTAGAGTTGGAAATGAGAGCGATGCAGTCTTAGAAGACATTAGCAGGATGTCATCATCGGGAGGAGAGAACTGTGAGCTAATGGCTGCCGTCGGCAGTGAGAGAGGGAGATGGTGGGTAAAGTGATTTGTAAGTGGACAACAGCTTTCAGGTGTCCGTGGTGTTGCTGAGCTTCTCCTGGTAGTATTCTCTACCAGGTATTTTTCTCCTTGACTGATTATTGTTTGCCTTGTACCTCACTTGTAAGTCGCTGGATAAAAGCATCTGCTAAATGTAAACGTAGTATTCAGTCTTTGCCCTGGTGACACATTGAGAAAAGGATACAAGCAGATCCTGATACTCTGCAAGAGCAGATGGAGTCTTGGATTTGCGCCACTTCCTCTCAGCGCTCCTGAGTGTGGTGCGTTGCTCACGGATCCAGTCGTTGAGCCACGTACTTACAGAAAAAGTACCACATATCTTAGAAAGTTTTGGTTAATTAACAAGTAATTACAGATACATATTTCATAACAGTCGTTTGAAGACATCCTGTCATTTTTTTTTTCAAAATTATTTAAAAACTGAAGGTGAACTGACTTCTATGATCTTTCTTGACCATCACTTGAAGTCTTGTTATTTTAAGTAATAAAATATGTCTATCATCATTAGCAGGCCTCCTTCACTTATTCTCCTTGTGTTTACTGTATGTGTACAGGAAGGAAACATGGTAGTCATAACTTTAGCTAATACAAGAAATACAGTATCGAATTACTTACACAGACCCACACAAAGTCATAGTAACAAGCAACTGTATTTTATTAGGATGAACAAAACACATTCATCAACAATTCAGTTGTTCATAAATAATTACATTTTGAAGTTGGGGATCTTTTAATGCCACCTGAGAGATTCTGCCACCACCTTCCACCGATGTGCTGCTGGCTAAATGCTAACGCTAATGCCAAAGTATGAATAGTGTCCTACATCAGCTCCTGACAGTGTGCTAACGTTAATCATGAGTCAATCCAGTCTGTGAATTGACTATTGGATTGACTAACTATTCCAAAGTAAGAATCTCTCTTATTTTTAAAATTCACTGCCTGCTCTAAATCCACTCTACTCCTCCTAAGTGAACAGAGCCTACAAGATGGCTATAAAAACCAACCGAATTATGTTCCTTAAGGTCAGAAGAGGAACGTTGATATGGTTACTGTCAACAAACAACCACTAAATTTGACATCTCCTCCCCCGTACATAGAGGGGGGGCAGTGGTGGTCAAAAGTGAATTAGACTAAGTACAAATAAAGAAGTTCACACCTCTGCAGGAAGCATTCTGTGTGAATGCAGCTGAAGTGCACACATCCTGTTATGATGTGTGTCAGATAAACTGGCAGTGCACCCTGTAATTACAGAATAGGTCCCCTATAGTTACCATATCACTTTATATTGCGTCTTGTTATCAGCTACCTACAAGTAAATATTTTTAATTGCAGTAAAGCTACACCATTATTACTAAATTGGTGGGTCGTAATCGACAATGCTATCTGTCACACCTGCCAAGTTGACTGCTAAAAAAAATACTAAAATTAAAAATGGTGCCCTCAGCAGAACCCAGACACCAGTCACACATCAGGGAGAAGGAGCAACAAATAGCAATGAGATGACGACAAGAAACAGAAAGACAGAGGAAGTAAGAATGTCAGAGTCCTGTAGGCTGAAGATCCAACCCATCAGGACTGAGGCACTGACAGCCAGGTGAAGGAGAAAAGCCCCGGGATGGTCCAACACAGAGGACAGAGAGGAGGAAAGAGACTGAGACTGTCCTGCATAATATAAAAAGGCAGACCTTAGGGTATTACTATACAGACATGGGAATCTTTGGCATATACCCAAAGGACGTGCTCGGGGTGTATGGAGCAGAGGAATTTACCACAGCACACCAGAGTTTGAGTCCAGTGTTTGAGTCAAACAACTTTTGTCTGCTTTGTTGTAACAAGTCGAGTAACATGAATAATGTGATATGTGACAAATCACATTTTAACAACAACTAATCATGTTTATTTAGTCCCTAACCGTCCCCAGATTCTTTGTGCCTAACCAAACACTATTTTAACCCTGCGGCTTTAAGTGTTTAGTGTGAAAAAATAGTGTGAAACTAGTTGCGACAGACTCGGCCATTTTGTTACCTGGTGCTACAAAACCTTCCATTTTAACAGACATCAGCCTCACTACCTTGCTGCAGTATTTTAATAAAAACTTTTAATGAGTCAAATGAGAAGCTTTGAACAAATGAGCCATGTGGGCATTAAGGTTTTGAGAAAGTGAAAGTTTATGTGTTTAAGCAGTTTAATAGTTTAAAGTTTGGTAGCATTGTCTCATGCATATTGATGGTGTGAAGAGGAAGGAAATCTGGTGTATTTCAGGATCTTTACTGTACGTGTCTTCTTCTTAGTGGTGAGTAAAAGCAGACAGAGAAGCGTCCTCATCCAATGTGAGTAGTGTTTTACTGATGCACTTTCTGTCCACATGTCTGTTAATATGTTTTCTTTCATATGGATTATCACAGACAGATGACAGAGGGTTTTTTTTTTGTAAAACACAGTACAGGTTGACTATGAGTGGTGGATGTTATAGTTACAGAGGAGGGGGAGGAAGGATGAATGGTTGGGAGAGTAGCTGCATGAGCAGTTGCAACAGGTACTACAGGAGAATTAGTGCTGGGGAAGGATGGATTCTAAACCCACATCAAACCTGTTAAAAAACAGGTTGAAACTGTTGTTTCTTTCCACATTATCATCCAAGACCTGGCTTTACTTTTTTGAATAATGATGTTTCTCATTCCCTTCCACACATCTATGATCATCAGTGTTGATCATAAATTATTCACAGCTCCTGATCAGACTCTATTGTGTCCTACAATCTAAATGTCCGAGGCATTGACCTTAAAATATAAATAGTGTCAATAAGTAAAAATGAAGAAAAAAAAACACTAAATGATCATGTTCTGTTGGAGGATGGTAAAATATCATTTCCTTGTCTTCTAGTGGTGAAACTTCAGTGTTGCAGGTTTTGGCCTCATCATTCTGTGCTCTAAAGGGTCAGTTGACATCAAATACAACAACTTGATTCACTCAGTCATCTGAGTGAAATTTAATGCTAAATTGCTACTTTTCATGTTTTTCAATTTAAAGAAGTGAAAATAAACACTCTGCAAGTGCATCAAACATCAGTAAAGCAAGTTTGTTGCGGCTGTTTGTATTAGTCTGCAAAAAAGCAGAACTTGATGAAACTCTAGAGCTTAAACTAACAGAACATTCAGCTCCTCTCTCACACTTTTTTTATGTAACTAATGCCAAAGTTTAGTGTTTGCTGTCATTTTGCACATCGTGCATATTAATGATGTCAAGAAGAAGGAAGTCTGCTCTATTTTAACATCCTGATTTCTGTCTTCTGCTTATTGGTGACAGAGGAAAAGCATCTTTAGAGACATCTGTGTCCAATATACAGTAAGTATAAGTATTTAGTGTTTGATGCACTTTCTGTACATGTTTATCTGCTAATATGTTTCCTTTTATCTGAATTATCACAGACAGATCAGAGGATAGTTATGCATTTTCATGCTGCAGCGAGTGGATTTGTTATCGTCATTCTGTCTGTGTCAGGTACTGTAGTTCTACATTTACTCCAGTAAAACTGAGGGATGTAAGGAAATGAACCATCTTGAAACATATGATCAAAGTCATTTCACTGATCTGTATTTGGAAATAAGTGAACAAGAGTGAACTTTACATTGTAACCTTAATGTCTTTTTACCAATAGCAACAGTAAGTGTCTTATGAGATGAACAGGGAAACAGGAACCCAAATGCAGACAGATGCTGTAAAGTCTCTTAAATAATAATAAAAAGGCCAAAACTTTACAGCTGATTAGTCCAGAAGGAAAAAAGACACATATCAGGAAACAAGGAAGGATTCAGAAATTAAAGATAAAACAAAATTAGCAAAAAGGAGGTGAAACATATGTCCACAATGAACGTGAAAAACCTGACAATAAGAAAAATCTATTTCAATCCAGAAGGTTCAGATTTAATACAGGGACGTCAGGTTGTCTTGGTTCATTAACTATGAACACAGTTAACACATCAAAGATGCAAAAGATACTGGAATAACTGTGACAAACCAAAAGAAAACGCCCCTTCACACATTACATTTTATTTATTTATTTAATTCTTCAGTGATCAGTTTTATATTTTGATTTATGCTCAACGACCAGTTTATTAGGAACACCTTTCTAGTACCAACTTAGACCTATTTTTGCCTTCAAAACTCAGGGCGGCTGTGGCCTTTAAACACAGCTCAGTTGGTACAAAGTGGCCGGTGAAAGAAGATTTTTATATTACACACATCGTGTGTAATGAATGATTCAAAGAATATATTTATTTAACCATGAGTTGTGCTGTTTGAGGGAAATATTGATTTATTGCACATTTTGAATCTGTAATTAGTGTTAAAATATGTTGCAAATACAATTTGTCATTTTGACCATCTCCTGCTTTAGTCTGTGGGTTAATTATCTTAAGAATGTGATGTTACAGTGGACAGTAGTGTTTAGGGAAACAAGAAAGACTGTTATAAAAGTGTTGGTGTTGTTTTTCATACTGTATGAGCTAAGTGTGATGTTTCCACAGTTGATATTTTCGATAAGGGGACGTTTTCTTATCTGTTAAATATAGTAGAGCTTCTGTAAACCACATCTCTTCCCACACGTTCATGGTTTCACACTAAACTCAGCAGCAACCTGACCACAGAGAGGAAACTAATCAAGATATGCAAACCCTCGTGATCATTTTTCTTTTTCTTGTGGGCAGCCAGAAAACTCAGCCTGTAATTTAACAAAACCAAACTGTCTCCATATGTGAGTGCACCTTCAGACCGTGTGATGTCTGATCTGAACACTTTTAATCTGAAATAACATCAGAAAAGTTATAATTTACTTATTTTCTAATCATATTATATATAATATTATATTATATATTATCCACCTTGGTTTCTGCTGTTCTCTGTGTTACAGTGATACAGGGTCAGAATAACTGGGGAGTGACTTACACCTCAACTAGGATCTGTGGCATAAAAGGATCCAAAGTTGAAATTTCCAGCACCTACACATACCCATCCAGAATGAATAACATAAATACCACTGTTAATAAGAAATTGTGGTTTACTAAGGGGGAAAATTATGCACCTGTGGATCTGTTAACAGACTCAGATTATACAGATCGTGTGCATTATCACTGTGAAAACAACAAATGCACTCTGACCATCACAGACCTGAGACTGAGAGACTCAGCTGTTTACAAGTTGAGGTTCACAACAAACCAACCAGAAGGAAGTTATACTGGTGAACCTGGAGTCACTTTGTCTGTCACAGGTAACACTGTCATGTTAAATAGTTATGTTCTTTACTATATAGGAAATATTGCTGTGAATTTAAATTTATGTAGAAACATTTCACTTTTCTTTCTACACATATTCAGATCTCCAGATGCAGGTGATCAGATCAGAACGCCGTCAGGACTCAACCTGGGCAGAAGTGAAGTGTCAAAGCAGTTGTTTACCTGATAATCCCACCTTCATCTGGTACAAGAATGGACAGAAGATTTGGAGAGAAACAACATCTCCGTCTCATGAAGACAACGTTAATACTGGAGACTATTCCTGTGCTGTGAAAGGTCATGAGAACTTCCCTTCTCCTACAGTGTGTGAGTTTACTTACTGTCTTTTTTTACATTCTGGATGCAAACTTAACCCTAAAGCTAACATGATACATATGCATCATCAGCTAGTACAAATGTTCAGTTTCTACTGGCTGGTGGTGCAAATTACAAAAGTGTAAAAGTTTGAATCCTCTTTGAAAAAAAAACAAACTTTAATTGATTTCGAGGAAAACAACATTTACTAACTAAATGTGCATTAAATATTATGTGGATTTAAAAAAAAGTCTTTGATTTACACTTTTTGCCATTTCAAATAAGGGAGCACAGCACTGTCTCCCCCTGCTGGAGTCCCAAGCTGATCACTGGCATCACTAGAGGGTCAATGCACAATCAAAGCACACAGATGACAATGCACACTATGTATCTGCTGTATCTCACTGACTGAAAAGTCAGGACAGATGACAACCGCAAGAAAAACAAACACACATCCTAAAACTAGTTTAGTCTGATGACTATGATAGGAGCAAAACTTGCTTTTCTACCAGTGAAATGCATTTTCTGCAGGTACATAACTATCACCTTCCATCTTTTACATGCACTCCTGTTGAACTTGCTTCTCTTGGTTCTAGTTTGGGTAGCACATGTAAATGATGCCATTAAACTTCCTTTTGTTTTCTCTAATATCTCTATACTTCAAGCTACAAACTCCTACAGATGACATCATCCACCTCCTGTCAAATAGGAGGGGGACTGAAAGGTCTAAATGGACAAACTATTATTTAGTTTATCTATTTATTTTAAAGTAAAATGTGATTTACCTGATATTACTTTGTTTTTAGCTGTATTTCAGTTGATAGAATTTGTTTAATGCAACCACAAGGGGACTTAAGCCAGTGTCTTCTTGTGCCAGTCCCAAGTCTGGATAAATGCAGAGGGTGGTGTCAGGAAGGGCATCCAACATAAAGCACATGCCAAATTAAACATGTGAATCATGACCCAGATCGTTCGGGTTAACAACTACTGCCACCAGGGCTGTTGACCTTCAGGGTACCGGTGGAAATTGGGCTACTGTTGGTCAAAGAAGAAAAGGAGGAAGGTGCATTTGTAGGAAGAAAAAAAATGAAGAAAGCCAAGAATGTAGGACTGACAGTAGAGACTTTGAATGTTGGGACTGAGACAGGGAAGCCTGGTTGACATGATGCAGAGAAGGAAGGTGGACATACTGTGTGTCCAGGAGACCAGGTGGAAAGGTAGCAAGGCTAGAAGCTTAGGAGCAGGGTTCAAGTTGTTCTACCATGGGTCAGAGAGGAAGAGAAATGGAGTATGAGTTATCCTGAAAGAGGAGTTGGTGAGGAATGTTCTAGAGGTGAAAAGAGTATCAGACAGGTTGATGATGTTCAATGTTGTTAGTGGTTATGCCCCACAGGTAGGATGTGAGTTAGAAGAGAAGGAGAAATTCTGGAGTGAGTTAGATGAAGTGATGCAGAGCATCCCCACAGATAAGAGAGTGGTGATTGGTGCAGATTTCAATGGACATGTAGGTGAAGGGAACAGAGGTGATGAGACTGTTATGGGCAGGTTTGGTCTTCAGGACAGGGACACAGAAGGACAGATGGTGGTAGACTTTGCAAAGAGGATGGAAATGGCTGTAGTGAACACTTTCTTCCATAAGAGACAGGAACATAGGGTAATGTACAAGAGCGGAGGTAGAAGCACTCAGGTAGACTACATCTTGTGTAGACGTTGTAATCTGAAAGAGATCAGTGACTGTAAAGCATTGATAGGGGAGAGTGTAGCCAGACAACACAGGATGGTGGTGTGTAAAATGATGCTGGTGGTGAGGAAGATGAAGAGGACTAAGGCAGAGCAGATGACTGGACCACTACAGCTAATTTGATCAGGGAGACAGGTAGGAGGGTACTCGGTGTGTCGTCTGGAAAGAGGAAAGTGGACAAGGAGACTTGGTGGTGGAACAAGGAAGTTCAGGAGTGTATACAGGGAAAGAGGTTAGCTAAGAAGAAGTGTGACACTGAAGGACTGAAGAGAGTAGACAGGAGTACAGGGAGATACAGCGTAAGGTGAAGGTAGAGGTGGCAACAAAGAGCATATGAGGACTTGTATGTTAGGTTGGACACTAAAGAGGGAGAGGTGGATTTGTACAGGTTGGCCAGACAAAGAGATAGAGATGGGAAGGATGTGCAGCAGGTTAGTGTGATTAAAGATAAGGATGGAAATGTATTGACAGGTGCCAAGAGTGTGATGGGAAGATGGAAGGAGTACTTTGAAGAGTTGATGAACGAGGAAAATGAAAGGGAACGAAGAGTAGAAGAGGTGACTGGTGTGGAGCAGGAAGTAGCAAAGATTATTAAGAAGTGAGGAGGACGTTGAAGAGGATGAAGAGTGGAAAGGCAGTTGGTCCTGATGACAAACCTGTGGAGGTATGGAAGTGTCTAGGAGAGGTGGCAGTAGAGTTTCTGACTAGTTTGTTTAACAAGATCTTGGAGAGTGAGAGGATGCAGAGGACTGGAGGAGAATTGTACTGGTGCCAATTTTTAAGAACAAGGGAGATGTGCAGAGCTGTGGCAACTACAGAGGAATAAAGCTGATGAGCCAAACAATGAAGTTGTGGGAAAGAGTAGTGGAAGCTCGGCTAAAGGCAGAGGTGAACATTTGTGAGCAGCAATATGGTTTCATGCCTAGAAAGAGTCCAACAGATGCAGTATTTGCTTTGAGGATGTTGATGGAGAAGTACAGAGAAGGTCAGAGGGAGTTGCATTGTGTCTTCATAGATTTAGAGAAAGTGTATGACAGGGTGCAGAGAGAGGAGCTGTGGTTTTGTATGAGGACGTCTGGAGTGTCAGAGAAGTATGTTAGAGTGGTGCAGGACATGTATGAGAGCTGTAAGACCGTGGTGAGGTGCTGTAGGTGTGACAGAGGAGTTCAAGGTGGAGGTGGGTCTGCATCAAGGATCAGCTCTGAGCCCCTTCTTGTTTGCTCTGGTGATGGACAGGCTGACAGATGAGGTTAGACACAAATCTCCTTGGACTATGATGTTTGCAGATGACATTGTGATTTGTAGTGAGAGCAGGGAGCAGGTGGAGGAAAATCTAGAGAGGTGGAGGTCTGCTCTGGAAAACACAGGAATGAAGCTTAGCCGCAGCAAGACAGAATACATGTGTGTGAATGAGAGGGACCCAGGTGGAACAGTGAGGTTACAGAAAGTAGAGGTGAAGAAAGTGCAGGACTTTAAGTACTTGGGGTCAACGGTTCAGAGCAATGGAGAATGTGGAAAAGAGGTGAAGAGGTGAGTGCAGGCAGGTTGGAACAGGTGGAGAAAAGTGTCAGGTGTGTTGTGTGATAAAAGAGTATCAGCAAGAATGAAAGGAAAGATGTTCAAGAAGAAGTTTACTAAGATCAATGTTAAGTGTGGTTTCTGTTTTTCTCTGTTACAGTGATAAAGAGTCAGAATGACTGGAGAGTGTCTTACACTTCTACTCAGATCTGTGGCATAAAAGGATCAACAGTGGACATACACTGCACCTACACATACCCATCCAGAATGAATAACATCAATACTGCTGTTAATGAGAGATTGTGGTTTACTAAAGGGGAATATTATGCACCTGTGGATCTGTTAACAGACTCAGATTACACAGGTCGTGTGCGTTATCACTGTGAAAACAACACATGCACTCTGACTATCACAGACCTGAGACTGGGAGACTCAGCTGTTTACAAGTTTAGGTTCACAACAAACCAACCGGAAGGAAGTTATACTGGTTTACCTGGAGTCACTTTGTCTGTCACAGGTAACACTGTCATTGAAAACCTCTTGTTTAAATGGTTAATTTCTTGAAAATAGATTTTGTTTGCATGTGTGTACAAACATTATCTTATAATACATTTCTTTCTCCACATATTCAGATCTCCAGATGCAGGTGATCAGATCAGAACCCCGTCAGGACTCAACCTGGGCAGAAGTGAAGTGTCAAAGCAGTTGTTTACCTGATAATCCCACCTTCATCTGGTACAAGAATGGACAGAAGATTTGGAGAGAAACAACATCTCTGTCTCATGAAGACAACTTCAATTCTACAGACAGTTATTCCTGTGCTGTGAAAGGTCATGAGAAGTTCCCCTCTCCTCCAGTGTGTGAGTTTACCCACTGTCCTAACTTTATATCCTGTCACCTGGTGGAGCCAAGACCAGAAAAGGGTTTTTAGATGATTCACTGTGCAGAACTAGTTAAAGATGAAATTTCTTCCCCATAACGTTCAGCATTCATTGACTATGACTGCAGGTTTTTTTTTATCTCCAGTCTTCAGATCTGCTGATGACAGCAGATTGTGACTCTTTACAAAGACTGTGATTTATGTGCTACAATGTATCTATTTGATTTAAAACATATCACTGAAACCCACATAGTTTACTGTTGGATCTCATTAATATATGTTTAACTGTAAAATCACACATTTATTTTTAAAGTTCAAGTTAAATGTTTTCATATTTCCTTCTCCAGATCCTCCACAGGTTCCCTCTGTGTCAGTGAGTCCCTCTGCTGAGATAGTGGAGGGTAGTTCAGTGAATCTGACCTGTAGCAGTGATGCTAACCCAGCAGCTAATTATACCTGGTTCAAGAAGAATGGAAATCCAGACCTTCAACTCATTAGTAAACAACAACTTGTCTTCAACTCCATCCTGTCCTCTGATGCAGGAAATTATTACTGTAGAGCTGAGAACAAGCTGGGGAGGAGGACATCTGAGTATAAGTTTGTTAATGTGGAATGTAAGTGAAACAGTTTATTTTGAAAATCATCCTACAGCTGATGAATGTGGATTTGAAACCTTAAGTTATAAAAAGCAGAAAACAATTTACCTGATCATTGCTGTTCTCTTCAGCTCTGCCTGCTGTCAGTCATAAAACCAGATCTAAACTTTAGATTTATCCACATACAGCTTTGACTTTTTAATATACAAATACACAAAAATAAAAATTGTAATCAAATATCTAAATAATTTGTTAAGATTCTCCAATGTGTCATTGAGTCTCTATGATCATCATCCTGACCCTAATAATAGGTATAAACGTTTTGTCCTACAGATCCTCCACAGGTTCCCTCTGTGTCAGTGAGTCCCTCTGCTGAGATAGTGGAGGGTAGTTCAGTGACTCTGACCTGTAGCAGTGATGCTAACCCAGCAGCTAATTATACCTGGTACAAGGAGAATGAAGACTCACCAAAAGCTTCAGGACAGATCTTCACCATCACTGACTTCAGACCTGAACACAGTGGGAATTATTCCTGTGAAGCTCAGAACACAAGAGGACGTCATCACTCCACTTTGTATCTGAATGTTGAGTCAGGTGAGCTGTTTGAATTATTGTCTTGTACTAACAATCAGAGAGATGCCACATTTTGCTAGTTTGACAGTTTTGTAGATACTTTACTTCAGCTGTATATGTTGTTTATCCAGTAAAGATCATGATCATCAATAAAAAAAAACCATTCCATCGAAGAATCGTGACACAGTCAAAACAACATCAAAAGACTTTAAAAAAAAATTTTATTCACTGTATGACAAGGTTTTAACTGTTGTCAACCTCTCTCTGCAAATGGGTGTTTAACTATAGAGCAATTTCCAATCTCTAATTGGAAAGCAAAATAAGATAGTTGTGTAAAAACATGTACAGTTAAGCATCTTTCATCTGACAGCTGTGCCAGGTAAACAATAGTCTGTGGTCTTCGCACACACAGGTTCATATTTACTGCCTTAATGCATTCACTACCCCTTCACTCTAAGTATCACAGTTAAATGCATAAACCCAACCCCCTACTCTTAACCTAAACCCATATCTACTACTACTACTCTCCTTTCGGCTTATCCCGTGAGTTCGGGGTCGCCACAGCGGATCATTGTCCGCATGTTGATTTGGCACAGTTTTTACGCCGGATGCCCTTCCTGACGCAACCCTCCCCAATTTCTACCGGGCTTGGACCGGCACTGAGCTATAGCCGCCCCTTGAGCTATAGCCGCCCCTAACCTAAACCCATATCTAACCCTTTATTAATCTTAACCCTCAAACAGACCTTCAAACTTGATAGGCCTGGAAAATCTGTGCGATTAGGATTTTATTTATATTAGGAAGCTGGGTAAGAAACACACACACATTAACTGCACCATCATCCTAGAATTTGTGCACAGTGAGGACTCACAGGAACACTGGGCAAACTGCTTTATCAGCTCCTGTTAAAACACATTTTCTTTCTTCTGGTTTATACTTCTAGCAAATATCAGGCTGACCCTGCTGGTCTTGCTGCTGATTCCTCTCTTTGTCCTGAGCCTGATTACAAGGTAAAAGGTTACAATTCCATCAGTTTTCTTCAGATTTTCTTTATTCACAAAGTGATGAATTTCATTGGGTTTAACATTGTATTGTGGTTGTAGCTGGT
This sequence comes from Channa argus, assembly GCF_033026475.1. NCBI lineage: Eukaryota > Metazoa > Chordata > Actinopteri > Anabantiformes > Channidae > Channa > Channa argus. The sequence goes on from NC_090199.1 coordinate 4,264,886, forward strand.
ATTGTTGGATTCAATTAAGGAAGAAGAAAAAACTTAGCAGCAACATTGAATCAAATGGAAGCACAGAGATGAAAGAGGTGAGAGGATCTGTTGACAAAATGTTTCCAATAACATATATTATGATTCCTAAGTTTGTCCAAAATTATGTGAGTGATGTCATTAAATCCATGTGCAGGACAGTTTAGTCATGTCTTGTCATCTCTCCCCATCAGTCAGACTCTGGTCCTGATTATGAGAACATCTCAGCCTTCAGGTCGGTCACTGCAGCACAGACAGACGACACGGAGGAGCAGGTAAAGTCCAGTTAGAGAAGTTAGAGCTTCCTGCCTGGAAAAAAAACAGGCTTCACCCTAATTTGTAGTTATGACACGTACATCATCCATTAGATTTTTCTTTAAATGCTGTTCATCCAGAGGCAGCAATGAGCTGAATAGTTGAACAGCTGAGTATATGACCTCATCCTTCTGAAATCCTCTACCATGTCCTATCTTCTTGCTGTGTTCATGTGCAGACAGCACTTATTGCACCAGTCCCTGAAGGCCTTCAGAAGGTCCTAGTACTCTTGTTCCTAAACACTCCAGATTCATGCAACAATAGCTGTATTATCATATTACTTTTGTATGTCACAGGACTCTAAGCTGTGTTTAAAGTCCACTATGCAAAGTGTGAACAGGAAAGGTGCTAAAACAGTCCACTGTGGAGCACCTGTGCTGCTCCTGACCATAGCAGAGAAACAGCTCCCGAGTGTGACATGCTGAGTTTGCGCTGTCCATTCTCCTGATGAGGCTAATTGGGGTGAAAGGCACTTGAAAAGCCTTGAAAAAAAAAAGGAACCTGACATAATATCCTGGCTACTTCAGATAAGTGTAGCCCCAGTGCAGCAACCCCATCCTCTACTCGAATCTGTGTATGCACCACAGTGAGGAACTCCAGTGTCATATGTGATGTTTAGATCACCAGTGAGTAATCATTTAACTCAGACTTGCACCTTATTGGGCACCGGTACAAGACAAGATGTTTTCCACTGCACCGGAACTGTATGTGTTCAAAGACTCGTGTTGAAAATCCACTGGAGAGGCTCCACTAACTGGGATACAGTCTTTGAGGTGTCTCAGACCCAGCAGGGTTCCCTGCTTCCAGAGCTACTTCTCTGAGAATTGTTGTTTCTGTCCACATTATCATCCAAGACCTGGCAATACTTTTTTGAATAGTGATGTTTCTCATTCCCTTCCACAAATCTATGATGTCACTCGGCTGCAGCTTACCTTCGACCTTCTCGTTAAAGAAGATTATAGACTTATACTGTGTGTTTATGCAGAGTTTGATCTACTGCAGATGTGTAGGATTAACAATGTTTTCAGTTTCTTTAATTTGAACCAATGAATCGTAGATAAATTATCCTGATTAGGTTCTCGGTTTCCATATTGTATGTCTCATCTTTTCATCCCTCCTCAACAGTCCGACTCCTACAATATTTATGCGAACATCTCTGAAGTCAATCGCTGCAGCACAGACTGAAGACACAGGGCAGCAGGAAGACTTCAGGTCAGAACTTCCTGCACAGAAGAAACAGGCCAAATTCTAATTCATAGAGATCCTACAAGTCCAGTCCCTCACTTGTTTTTTATTTTTATAAATGACATCACACCTGTGTAATTTCAGAATATACACTTAAAACTAAAGTATCAACATTTACAATGTATAATTTCAATATATAATTTCATCAAAATTAGACCAATGCTGTTTTTTAGTTAAGACACTGCAACACCTGCAGAAACCGCTTTATCTTTATCTAAAGGCTTTTTGATCATTATTTCAGTTCCTTCTCACTGCTGCAGGGGGCGACAGTGTGTACAGAAATGTTTGGATTTCAGCTTTAAACTGATAGTTTTCTCTTTATTTTCCAGCATGTGATTTTATTCATGAGTAATAAAAACTAGTAGCGTTTAAATATGTACAGTTGTTTTCAATTTGTTTCACTGTTAGATTAAATCCTGTCTCAGTGTAATTGATTATGTTGTGAGAAGACGCACAGTCAAACATCATAAAGTTTCACTGATGTTAAGCTTTTACAAAATAAAAGCTTAGTACTTATACTTTGTGCAACAGTGAGATTTTCTTCAACTAAAACAAGTAGTTCATAAGTCGTGTTTTTGTTGTTGTTGTTGTTGTTGTTTCCATTTGATCATAAATTATTCACAACTCCTGATCAAGTTCTATTGTGTCCTAAAAAACTAAATTTTCGAGGCATTGAACTTTAAAAGTAAATAGTTTCAATAACTAAACATGGAAAAAAAAAAGCAAGAGAAATATTTATTATCCAAAAATAAAGCTGCTGGTATTTCCAGTATTTGAAAAATATTTTCCCATCCAAAACATTTGTTAAATTCTTATAAAGCTTATTCTGCCTCAAAGAGAGAAGTGATTTCAGTGTCTGCTCATCTCTGTGTTACAGTTTACAGTGATGAGGAGTCACAACAGCAATTTGATTCACTGTGAGTAAAACCATGAAGTTAAATCTACTTTTCATGTTTTTCCATTTAAAGAAGTGAAAATAAACACTCTGCCAGTGAATCACACATCAGTACAGTTAATATTATTGTTGTGAAGCAAGTTTTCAGTTAGCTTGTAGTTTAAGTGTCAACTGATGCATCAACCTGTTAAATCTGGAGAGATGCAATAAGACAAAACAACAAGAAACCAAAAGACAGACAGAGTGAGGCACCTGATACAGATACATATCCAGGGTCCATCTGAAATTTGGCATCGACATCAGGAGAAGAAATAAATGAAATAAAGTGTTTGAAATATCTGACTGTTTTGCTGCTGTTTCTATTAGTCTGCAGAACATAAAAAGCGGAACATTCAGCTCCTCTCTCACACTTTTTTATGTAACTAATGCCAACGTTTAGTGTTTGCTGTCATTTTGCTCATCGTGCATATTAATGATGTCAAGAAGAAGGAAGTCTGCTCTATTTTAAGATCCTGGTTTCTGTCTTCTGCCTATTGGTGACAGAGGAAAAGCATCTTTAGAGACATCTGTGTCCAATATACAGTAAGTATTTAGTGTTTGATTCACTTTCTGTACATGTTTATCTGCTAATATGTTTCCTTTTATCTGAATTATCACAGACAGATCAGAGGACAGTTATGCATTTTCATGCCGCAGCGAGTGGATTTGTTGTCGTCCTTCTGTCTGTGTCAGGTACTGTACTTCTACATTAACTCAAGTAAAACTGAGGGATGTAAGGAAATGAACCATGTTGAAACATATGATCAAAGTCATTTCACTGAGCTGTATTTGGAAATAAGTGAACAAGAGTGAACTTTACATTGTAACCTTAATGTCTTTTTACCAATAGCAACAGTAAGTGTCTTATGAGATGAACAGGGAAACAGGAACCCAAATGCAGACAGATGCTGTAAAGTCTCTTAAATAAAAATAAAAAGGCCAAAACTTTACAGTTGACTAGGCCAGAAGGAAAAAAGACACATATCAGGAAACAAGGAAGGATTCAGAAATTAAAGATAAAACAAAATGAGCAAAAACAGGAGGTGAGACATATGTCCACAATGAACGTGAAAAACCTGACAATAATAAAAATCTATTTAAATCCAGAAGGTTCAGATGTGATACAGGGACGTCAGGTTGTCTTGGTTCATGAATTATATTTAACAACATTTTTTCTCAGGTGCTGAAACCGACGTAATAAAGTAAAGTCACTTTCTGAGCACAGCAGAAATTCATCTCTTGCAAATGTGTGATCATTTTTATATGTGTTTCACACATTATTTTAAATTTTTTCAAGGCAATTAACACATCAAAGGTGCAAAAGATACTGGAACAACTGTCAAAAACCAAAAGAAAATGTCCCTTAACAGATTTCACACATTACTTTATTTTTTCAGTGATCAGTTTTATCTTCTTAAAACGTTGCCACCTGTGTTGCTAATGTAAGTATGGATCAAAGACACCAAGGGCAAATAATTAAGCTGAGTTAGAATAGTACTGTAAGGGGCTGGTTTTGAGACTGGACCAAACGAGACAGAACTAGACACAACAACTCAGTTAAATAAGTTTATTCTAAAAGTATTATAGTTTGCAAAGTGGGAAGGAGATGTAGTAAGCCCTCTGACTATGAGAGGACACACAGATGAGTAGCTTTGCAATGACTTGTGGGGTATGGAGTCTAAAATGAACAAGACTTACTAGAGTGAGTGGGAGTACTCGGACACACTGAGTGTGTGGAATGTAGCCGTGATGAATCTCCAATCCCTGACATGAAAAGAACTCCAAAATCCCTTTAGTGACACAATATCCGAACTCCAATGACACAAGGTGCATAAAGCCAAGAACAGTCTCCCAATTCTATGCTCCCATGATCTGATTTTGTGCAATTACCGTAGATAGTAGGATAGGATGAACTCATGCAGTTACTACCTGTTTGTTATCTGCACAGCCATGATGTGAATCTCCTGTTCCACCATGTTCTTAAGGGGCTTTTGTCAGGGTCTTGTTGCACTTCCTGCCCCTGGACTTTTATTTTGTGGCCCCTTCTCCTTACTTCCTGTCCTTGGTTCTTTTCCCCAGCTTTGCCCTCGTTGTCCCTCATTGTTTGCACCTGTTCCACCCTCTATTTAAGTTCAGTCTTTCCTTCACTGCCCTGCCAGATCCTCGTCGTTGTTAATGTGGTCTCTGCCATCGTGGTTACTGGCTTCCTCGTTGTCATTATTATCCTCAGCAACCCCACAGTAGACTCTGGACTTTTGGTAAAGCCTGAAACTTATGTTTCTTGAACTCTTGGGAGATCTGGACTCTAGCATCTTGGACTGTGGTATCCTGGACTCCATGTTTCCTGTGTGGTTTTGGTCTGAGGTTTGCCTTTTGTTTAATTCAGTATTTTGGTCTAGTCCCTAGTTTTCTCCGCTTGTTTTATCCTGATTTTTTTCATGTTTAGGTTTGCTCGTGTGCTCTTCAGTTTGCCAGTGCTTTATGTTGAGTTTGTTTGTGACTGCCTAACATTAGTCCTTGTGTTTATGTGCTCCCCCAACTCTGTTACTTTGGTATTGTTCCCTTCCAGTGTGTTTAAGTTGTGCTCCGTTTTACTTTGATCATTATTACGTGTTATCCTTTGTTCAGTAGTTCGTCCATTGATATTTCTTAGTCCCCTTAGCCTTACCCTTGTGTTTACCGGCTTCAGTGGTTTAACGTTTATCTGTGCCTTATTTATTCAGTAGCCTCTGTTAGTTCTTTCATTTCCTACTCTAACTTGTCCCCTGAGCCTTAGCTGTGTTTATTCTGGTAATTCTGTTCCCCTCTTGTTTTCAAGTTAACTCCTTTCGTGTGCTGGTCCTGTTCACCATTTACATCTGTCAATAAAAGCCCCTTATTTGCGATCCCTCTTACAGTCTCTTCACTTGGGTCCTCCCTTAACCTAAAAGTGACAGCTTTATGGACTGAGATCTGGTGGCTGTGGAGGTCAACTCTAGTCATGTTCAGGAAACTAGTTTGACATGATTTTAGCTTTGTGACATATTATCCTGCCATGACAAGATGGCTACAATCTGGTCATAAAGGGTTAGACATGGTCAGCAACAGTGTTCAGGGAGGCTGTGGCCTTTAAAGGACCTGTTTACTGATCTAGAACTTGCTTATTATGGTTCTAGATTGGGTAGTATATTACATTTATCAAAAGTGACTTACAAGTGAGGTACAAGGCAGCAGAAATCTGAGTCAAGGAGAAAACATCAGAGCAAAGTCCTATCAGAAAAGTGTTTACATTTCACGAGATGCAACTACGAGAAAGAGCAGGGGAAGAACAAAAGGAAGTTGTTTTTTTTTAAAAATAGCTTTAAGTGCACAGGAAGATGCTGAAGAGTTCTATTTTCAGTATATGTACATAAATGCCATTAAACTTCTCATAGACTTTCCTATATCAAAATATCTCTCTACTTCTAGCCGAAACATGGCTACAGATGACATCACTTGGAGGAACCTTCAGTTCAGATTATGTCATCTTGTTGCTCACAGTATGGCATTTGTAATCATGGTCAACCTGTTTCTCCAGAGCTCCCCCCCCGAGCTCCCCAGGAGGATCCCCCTGGTACAAGGAGAATGAAGACTGACCAAAAGCTTCAGGACAGATCTTCACCATTACTGACATCAGACCTGAACACAGTGGGAATTATTCCTGTGAAGCCCAGAACACAAGAGGATGTCATAACTCCACCTTACATCTGATTGTTTTTGGAGGTAAACTGTGGTTTACTGCAACAGAACTCATCAACATACAGTAATTTGAAAGGTCAAACTTGAATGAACCTGTCAGTTTTTGTGTTCAAACTAATCACACTGTTAAAATTTAGCATGTGTCTATTTCCAGGTTCAGATAAATCAGTGACATTGAACATAATCAGGTTGACTCTTGTGGTCCTGATGCTGATTATTCTGCTTGTTGTGAGTCTGTGGACGAGGTAAAACAATGAAAATCTTTTTTTTTTCTGTTTTCCTCAAAACATCTTGTACTTTTAAAGTTATTAATTCCATTTTGTTAATATTTTTAAATTGTATTATTTTGGGGGGTGGGCGAAGAGAAGAAGTAGAGAAGTCAGATTTTTTTTTTTTCAAACTTAACTGAATGAAGCTGCAGAGATGATACAGGTTTAGTAGAATCCAGTTTCTGAATTTGTTTTATTCTTTAAATCAGAACATAAAGCTGTTTATTCAATGCAATGTAAAGCAAAAAGTGTTCAAAATGTACAATAAATAAATCGATGTGCTTGTTCCATGAATAAAGTCCATTCAGTCTGATCTGCTCATGTCTCCTCACCAGTCAGATTCATGTTTCATATGTGAAAACAGGAGCATGAAGACCTGCTGTGAAGTCCAGTCAGGTTAGAGTCTCCTGCACATAAGAAACAGGTCAAAGTCAAATTCATAGTTAGATTTGTCACACGTGTCTCAACCAAATGGGATTTTCTTCAGATGCTGTTGACCCAGAGGAGAAAATGACCTCATAGAGAAAGGAAGTACAACTCTAGAGAGACACTTAATTTCAGGCAAAAAATATATATATATTTTGAACTGAGGTAGTTTTTTCTGTGGAGGTAGTTACAAGTTTTTAGTTTAATGTTAAGTGACACCTGTTCTTTGGGTTTTGCTGATATGAAGACACACAGACATTTTGTACTGAAGACAGTTCTCCCTCTTGTGAGTTCATCTTCATTCTGTCCACTCAAGCTGTTAGGGTTGTTCAAGGAAACAAATTAGGTCAAAGTTCACTAGCAGAATTCTACTTCTCTGTTGAGACACACAAACATCGACGTAGACCTACGCAGACAAGGGGATTATGGGTAATCATAGCTCCCAGAGGCCCCAACATGCCCACCCTCCAAATCTCAACAAGGCGTCGGACAGAGATGTGTCGAACAATGTTTGTGTTTAGCTCATCTTTACCTCTGTTATGGCTCTGACCAAATGTTTAATTTGTTGCTTTTTAGTTCAGTTTTGTTTGCCTGTGTGTGGATCTCTGTGTCTTATATGAACATGCCCTGTCTGATTGGCTGAATGGAGGGACAGTGCCAGTGGCTGATTGGTCCATCCTGCACTTCAGCAACATTAGCTTTTACAGCAAAGATACCTGGGAATTTTCTATCACAGTACGAAACTAGACTCCTGACCTTGCCTGCTACTGCTACCATTGTCGTGTAAGGTTGTGGTTCCATGTTAGCTGAGCCCTGTGGACGAAGGTCTAGTCACCAGGTGCTCTTCAACATGCTCCCCTCACCAGTCCGTTTTTGTAGATATTTTGTAGAAATAAATCATTTTACATGATTGCAAATTTAGTATCCTAAAAACAGCCTTTTTACTGTGTGTGTTGTGCTCCTACCCCATGAACAGTGGCTTAAAACCTCCACTGCTGAAAGACAAACATCTATGGTGAAAAACCAAATCTGCAAATAGCTTAAGTGATAAAATATGAAATAAATGTACAAAAAGGTCAGCTGGTCAAGAAACATAGGCTTTCCAAAAAAAAGTAAATCAATATGAAGGAGTTGTGCTGAAAATGGTTCACTGTTTTGAAGCATTTAACATTTAAAATACTGACATCTGCTGGTCAAATCCTTGTAATTACATGTCAACAGGTGAAATAAATGAAAAAGTGGTGTCTTCCAGCTTCCGATTGGTTGAACACACCTGATCCAGGTAACCATTAGTGGGGATGACAAAGATGGTGGGAAAATAAGCATAGCAGGGGGCCTTAAAGACCAGGGTTGGGAACCACTGACAGAAAACACAAAGCAGAACTGTTACACATGAAGTTCAGTACTTGAAACCAGACGAAGAACTGAAACCAGAAGAACTGATGGTGGTCCTTGATGTGCTCTGTGTTGCACAGTGACAGCACATGTAATGTTTTCTCATAAGAAAGAAAGAAGACAGTCAATTTAAACTGTCTGCTGACTGCATCATGTGACTTTCAGCCCACGTCAACCCTGGTAACAATAAAGTAACCGTCACTCTATTAACTTGTTCTCTTGTTTATATAAATTCTATTAAAATCAAATGTTGTTTAAACTTTAGTGTTTACTGGTGTTTTGCTCTTCATGTAAATTGATCATGTGAAGAAGAAGGAAGTCCTCTGAATTTTTACATCATGATTTCTGTTTTGTACTCGCTGTGACAGAGGGAAGACATCGTTACAAACAACGTCCTCGTCGGGTTTTTCTATGATGTGACTGATGAACTTCCTGTTTATAACTTGTTCTATTGTCTTTAGAGTCACACAGACACATGAGGAGCAGCTATGAGTTTAACAGCAGCAGCGAGTGGATTTGTCGTCTTCCTTCTCTCTGTGTCAGGTACTGTGCATCTACATTTACATGTACAAGTCAATTTGTTGGGCTGTATTTGAAAATGAGTGACTGAGAGCTGTGTGAACCTCAAACTTCCCTGAAATGGTATAAATGTGGGAGAATAGAATAGAATGACTTTATTGTCATAGTACAACTAAATCTAAATGCAGTTCATCTGTGACAGATCAGATAAAACTAACATAAAAACCCAAACCATGTAGACAAGACACTGTCAGATAGTAGAAAAAGAGTAAACTAAGATGATAAGAACAACATGCACCGATACACAAGACACTGTTACCAGGTATTGTAGGTAATATTACACAAGTATGACAGTGCAGTACTTTTTCACATAAGCAACATCTCAGTGTTTCACTTTACTTTTTATTGTAAACTGAACTTAGTTTCAACTATAAAACAGAGTGAAGGACGATGAACATGGCAACAAGAGGAACAACTCAAATGTAGAAACACCCACACAAACACACACACACACACACACACCAAATGCTGTGAGAAGCCTCACAAAACACCAAAACTAATTTATTTTTTGTTCATTATCAACATTGTCTTATGTTGTAGTTTGTTTGTGTACATGTCTGATCTCAGTGCGATGTTGCTTTGCTCTTTATATTAAAAAGTATCTGCTGTGAACAGTTTCTCTCACCTCACTTCAATTCTTTGTGGTTTTAACACTTTACCCTGCAACAACTTGGTCACAGAGTGAACAGAAATAAAAATAACCAGTAACTGGTTGACACCCTCTTATTGCTTTTCTTCCTGCCATAGAGGATGTGTGATGTCCCCTCAGTCCAACAAATTCATTAAACAGAGCACATTTACATTCTCATTTACACTAAGTACATACAGTATCACCAACAAATGCAACCACAAGGGGACACAAGCCAGTGTCTTCTTGTGCCAGTCCCAAGTCTGGATAAATGCAGAGGGTTGTGTCAGGAAGGGCATCCAACAAAATACATGCTCGGGTTAAAAAAGACCACCACCAGTGCTGTTGACCTACAGGGTGTTGTTGGGCTACTGTTGGGTGAAGAAGGAGAGGAGGAAGGTGTGTTTGTAGGCAGAGAGAGAAGAAAAAAGCCAAGAATGTAGGACCGACAGCAGGGACTTTGAATGTTGGGACTGAGACAGGGAAGGTTAGAGAGTTGGTTGACATGATTCACATTATGCACTTAAATCTATTAAAAATATTTTAAAAATATAAAAAACAAACACCAAACTACTTTTCTGCTCTTGCATCTCGTTAAATGTAATCACTTTTCTGATAGGACTCTGCTTTGATGTTTTTTTTTCTTGGCTTAGATTTTAACTGCCTTGTTTCTCACTTGTAAGTCGCTTTGGATAAAAGCGTCTGACAAATGACTACATGTAAATGTAAAATAATGCAGTGAGGGAAGGTGGATATACTGTGTGTCCAGGAGACCAGGTGGAAAGGTAGCAAGGCTAGAAACTTAGGAGCAGGGTTCAAGTTGTTCTATCATGGGTCAGATAGGAAGAGAAATGGAGTAGGAGTTATCCTGAAAGAGTTTGTGAGGAATGTTCTAGAGATGAAAAGAGTATCAGCCATGTTGATGATGTTCAATGTTGTTAGTGGTTATGACCAACAGGTAGGATGTGAGTTAGAAGAGTTAAAAGTGATTGGTGCAGATTTCAATGGACATGTAGGTAAATTCCCAGCTTATTCCCCCAGCTTAACTATTCATAATCAGCCATTACATTACATTTACACCTGTTCCCCTCAGTATTTAGACCCAGCTTTCCCCACAGTTCCTTCTCAGGTCCTAATTGTCTAAAGTGAACTCTCAGCCTTCTGGTTTCCTGGTTATCTTTGATCTCAGGTTTGTTTTCATGTGTCTCTCTTGGGCTCTGTTGTTGGGACTGTTAGTTTAATCATCAATACACGTTTTTGATCTGGGCAAGGGGAGGCTGCTCCCCTCCCAGTGTGGCCCGGAGGTTCCTTAGCCTGGCCAGATACATGATACCAGCCGTCGTGTCCCGTAGCCAAGACCGGGACTGAATAAGGTCCTCCATACGCTGAACTATAGCACAGCTGGCAGCAGGGTCATGGAGGGAGGCCTCCAGCTTGGCCTAGAGAACTGACATTAGTTCATCAATGATCTTGAATTGAGCCCTTTCACTGGCTTCCTGAGCTGATATGGCTGGAGTGGTAAATTCCGAGGCGGGGCTGTAGAGGGGTTCCTGGCTGGGGGGTCTGGAGGGGCTGGAGTGGCTGGTCTTATGCAGGGAGGACCCAGCTACCTGTGGTTCAGTGGCAGACTGGTCTGTGACACTCGAGACCACGTGAGAGAGATTGTCGACCTGACATGAAGCTGGCCCAGAAAAACACTCAGGAGAAGGGGCAGATTGGGAGGAACCAGGGACAAATTATTTGGTCTGAGGTTTGGACCTTCTACGTCGTGGGCCAACACCCGGAGGACAGATTGCCAGACGGGTCCCTAAATACCCGGTCAAGACCCAGGTATGGCTCTGTGTCTGGGGTCTTTGCCCCAAGAAGGACATAAATGCCCTCGTGGCATCCATGGCGGGAAAGGGAAAAGAAAAAGAAAGAAAACCACTCGCACGTCTCAGTCTGGCCAGATCCTACTGTCACGATTTTGGTTTAAGGGTGGACCCAAGTAAAGAGACGGCAAGGGGGAGGGAACTGATTAACAGGTTTTATTGAAAAAGGCTAAGGGTTATCAAACATGAAACACGAGGATAACTAAACTGAATCATGAACTGAGCGAACCAAAACCTTGGACAGGGATCTGAAGCCTATAATAAATCTGAATGGATAGACAGGGAAAACTTAAAGAAACTAACAAACAGGTAAACGCCAAATAAATTACACTGATGAGAAACATAAACCACTAAAATAGAATGAAAACATGGATATGACAAAGAAAACTTACAAACGGGAGCACAGAAACTCAGAGGAGGCAGACATGAACAAATTGAACACAAAGCACTGGCAAATAGAAAAACACAGAAGCATAACTAATACCTGAAATAACAAAGGCCAAACAAGTGGAAATTAACAAGAGGCTAGTTTAAATCACTGAATGAAACAGAAGGCAAACCTCAGACCAAAAATGACACTGAAGCAGAGTCAACACAAAGTCAAGTATTTCTTTCCAAAAGTCCAGAGTCTACTATGGGGTGGGTGAGGGTAACAACAATGGCAATGACAACATTGATGACAGTAGTGACCACATTAACAATGACAAGGATCTGGCAGGGGAGTGAAGGGAAGACTGAACTTAAATATAGGAGCAAACAGATGCAAACAATGAGGGACAACGAGGGTAAAGCTGGGTAAAAAGAACCAGGGACAGGAAGTAAGGAGAAGGGCCACAAAATAAAAGTCCAGGAAAAGGAAGTGCGACGAGATCCTGACACATACAAAGAGATGATAGATTGATGCACGAGCAGCAACATTTTAGAATCATATCTTCAGATAATAGATCTGATAAATGGGGATTTTGAAGTTTATCCAAGTTTGTTCTGATCATGGTTTCTGCTGTTCTCTCTTACAGTGATACAGGGTCAGATTGGATGGAGAGTGACTTACACTTCTACTGAGATCTGTGCCATAAAAGGATCCACAGTGGAAATATCCGGCATCTACACATACCCACTCACAGGAAACAGCTCAGTTACAAACACATCATGGTTTATCAAAGGGAGTAATACTGCACCTGTGGATCTGTTAACAGACTCAGATTACACAGGTCGTGTGCGTTTTCACTGTGAAAACAACAAATGCACTCTGACCATCACAGACCTGAGACTGAGAGACTCAGCTGTTTACAAGTTCAGGTTCACAACAAACCAACAACCAGTAAGTTATACTGGTGAACCTGGAGTCACTTTGTCTGTCACAGGTAAAATATTAATTGGAAAAATTTGATCTATGTTTAATTATGATCTGAAAACATCAGTGTGTGTTTGCCTGTATTTGATGTTTTAATGTTTGTTCTTTGTGCACATTCAGCTCTCAGTGTGCAGGTGATCAAAGCAGCATCATATCCAGGTTCTAACAGGGTGGAGATGCAGTGTCACAGCAGCTGTGATCTACCTGGTCGTCCTTCATACATCTGGTACAACAATGGACAGAAAATAAAAGGACAAACATCTCATTATTTCTCAGGCAACATCAAAGACTTAGGCAGCATTTCCTGTGCTGTAAAAAGACAAGAGACTTTCCCGTCTCCTTCAGTGTGTGAGTTTCCTCAACACACTTCTACTAACACCATCATTTAACTTAATGTTTGTTGAAATATTAGTCAGTCAGAGGTTTTTCATGATTCATTGTGAAGAGTTAGAAGAAAATCACATGTCCACAAAGACTCTGACCCAGCATCATTTGTTTTGTCTCCAGTCTTCAGAACTGCTGACAGGACTTTCTGACTCTTTCTGACCCTGATGTTCATGTGCTTGAACCTTTCTGCTTTAAAGAAATATGAGGGAAATCAGTCTTGTTTGCTTCTATTTTAAGTGTTGGTTTTACTGTTTAGTAACAAAGTGTCCAACTTTTATCTGAGACAACAAAACACCATCATCTCTAGACCAACACTTATACATGAAACAATAGTTCATGTAAATTTAAAATAAAATAAGAAAATTTATCTGAAAATGTTTATGTTTCCTCCTCCAGATCCTCCAAAACTTCCCTCTGTGTCAGTGAGTCCCTCTGCTGAGATAGTGGAGGGTAGTTCAGTGACTCTGACCTGTAGCAGTGATGCTAACCCAGCAGCTAATTACACCTGGTACAAGAAGAACCAAACAGTGGTCAACAAGGAGAACGGAAATCTAAATGTTCAACCTCTTAATCAAGAACCACAACTTGTCTTCGCCTCCATCCAGTCCTCTGACTTTGGACAATATTACTGTGAAGCTGAGAACGAGCTGGGGAGGAACAGATCTGGAGACATTAGTCTTAATGTGAAATGTGAGTAAAACAACTTATATAAGTAGAAACATAGTGGAATAATTTGGCTGATCATACTCACTTTCTTTAGCTCTGCCTGCTGTCAGTCACAAAACCATCTAGAATGTTTCTGATGCTTCTACACTTGTTTTCTTATTACAACACATGTAGCAACAGATACATATGTCCTCATTTCTATTAGTTAAAATAATTTAATTTCTCTTAAATGTCTTGTGTCTTACATGATCAAAAACCTCATATTGTTTCAGAGAACAGTGGTTTATCATAATACATATCCTACAAACAATAAACTGTGTTCAAATGTTTCCTCCTCCAGATCCTCCACAGCTTCCCTCTGTGTCAGTGAGTCCCTCTGCTGAGATAGTGGAGGGTAGTTCAGTGACTCTGACCTGTAGCACTGATGCTAACCCAGCAGCTAATTACACCTGGTTCAAGCAAAAAGGCCCAGATCCTAAATACATCCATGAAAAACCACAGCTTGTCTTCAGATCTATCAAGTCTTCTGCCTCTGGACATTATTACTGTACAGCTGAGAACAAACTGGGGAGGAGGACATCTGAAGTTGTCTCTATTAATGTAAAATGTGAGTAAAACAAAGAAAACGTACAACTTTCTAAATATTAACAAAAACTTTATGTTTTGCCAATTATTCACTTTAACTTCTTCTTGTAACTGTAAAAAATGCAGACACATAAACTGTTGTGGCCGCTGCAGTTTGTTTGAAGACATATAATCATGCAGAAGACAACAGGAAGATTTTCTCTTTCATTATGATTTTTTTCTTCACTGTGTCACAAACAAGTTGAAACTTTTACAGGCGATAACAAAAGTGTGTAGCTTCACAGCATGTGGCCTATGAGCCATTTACCATCCACCTCTTCCTTCATGACAAACAGTAATTTCTTACATCTTATTCAGTTATTGTACCTTTAAGTCCTGCTGTGAAGTCCAGTGAAGAATTTGATTTTTCTTTCTCCTCCAGATCCTCCACAGCCTCCCTCTGTGTCAGTGAGTCCCTCTGCTGAGATAGTGGAGGGTAGTTCAGTGACTCTGACCTGTAGCAGTGATGCTAACCCAGCAGCTAATTATACCTGGTACAAGGAGAATGAAGACTCACCAAAAGCTTCAGGACAGATCTTCACCATCACTGACTTCAGACCTGAACACAGTGGGAATTATTACTGTGAAGCCCAGAACACAATAGGACGTCAGAACTCCACCTTACATCTGTTTGTAACAAGTAAGATTTTGCATTGAGACACACACACACACACACACACACACAGACACACACACACAGTACCATATGTCATAAAGCAACGTGTGATGGTGAGTTTACAACTGCACAACTTTGTTTTCTCAGTCTTGGATGAAAACATTAACTAGGACAATAGTACACATGAGGAAGTGATGCTGGTGTATGTATGATAGTAGAAGTTCTACTATTAAATATCAAGGATGTATTAATACATTATACATAAATGACTTATAAGAAAATCAATAATTTCCAACTTTAAAGTAAAAATTTCACTACTTCCAAAGTGTAAAAGTCATTTTAGGATCAGCAGCAGTTTGAGTGAATCTCTATTATTCTCTGATGCAAAGTGTCTAGTTGGCCTCTAATCCACATTAGAGAAGCTCAGACATACTCACCTTTACCTAAACCTGTAAAAACTCAGCAGATTTAGTGTCTTTATTCAAAATCACTCTGTTCAGTCTTTTCTTCTGATCCGTCCTCAGAAACTGGGAAATCCACCGCTGCTGGAGTAACCACTGCTGTCCTCCTGCTGCTTGTCATATTCTTCTTTGTCTTCTTATGGATTAGGTGAGCAGCTTTGTTTCACGAACTCATTATTAGCTAATTTAATTTAAACACTCAAATATTTCTGAAATTCACTTTATTAATTCAGAAAAAAGAGGACGAACAAGCACCTGTCTGAACCTGATGAGAGACCAGAAAACAGGGAACAGGTAAGTTTCTTTAAAACACTTACACTTGTACGTCCCTGCAGCAAAGTGAGGAGTTAAACCACTGGAGCTCAGCAAACACAAGATTTCATACAGATTTTGCTGTTGGAAAACACTTCTGTTTTCCCTGAAGTCACAATTTTACATATTGGCCAAAAAAGAAAGTCACTGCAGGTCACTGGGCACTTTTCCCTCAAACATCACAACTTACAGTGAAAAATACAAAATAAATGTCTCAATGTCCCTGTATCCCCATGGTGATTTTACCAGAAATAACAAACCCTGCTGCTTTTTTGAGATGGTCTGTTAAATAACTGTAAAAAAAAAAAAAAAAACACTGTCCAACTGTCTCTGACATGCAGGACCTACAGTGAACATCTGAACTCGACCAATTCAGATGCTCAACACAACACAGCATTTGTACTGTTTTCCTCCCTCAGGGAAAATAACAGGACTTTCACCTAAAACCAGTTTTTCTTTATCGTGCTGCATCAGATTTGATTCTTTTTTCCATAATGTTCAAACTCAGAAAAGCTAAACACTGTGAAAATACAAATAGAAAGCAAAAATTCAAAATAAAGAGATGATTTTTAAATTTAGTTCTATTGCACCTGTCAGTGAGGCCACAGGTTCTCATTAACATTAAACTGACTGATTTCCCTCATCTTTGATCCAGATTTGCCAATAGAAACACAGAGGAGCATCTTTTCTAGTTGCATAAGAACTGATCCCTGAAGAATTTTGCATACGGGGTTGTACACACAAATATTAGATATTAGGGTCTCGGCCAGTGGATTTCCCGTAACCCTAACCTCACGACCCTGTTCCATCAGTCAAACCTCTCTGTCCACAATCTGGTTTTGTTGCATGAAGTGCTGAGAAAAAGTTCTGTGTGTTGAAAACAGTGATATTTGTTCTGTCATTAGGTTTTTCTCTAGATGATGTTTTTTTTTTCTCTGCAGAAGTTTAAACTAAACACATTATACCACATGTCAGTTTTGTAGCTGAAGTACTTTTGTCTTTGCAGTGTCTACCTGATCAGGGACAACTAAAAGAGCAGGAACACCTTCAATACGCCAGTGTCCAGTTCTCCAACATCAGAGCAGTTCAGCCCCACAGACACAAGGAGAAGGAAGAAGTGGTTGAATACACTGCTCTCAGATTTAACAGTAAACGTTCTGCCCAGAGATGAGCAGCTCCTCACACAGTAACCCCATCCTGACTGAGATTAAAGTAGGAAGTCAGGAAACGGAAGAGAATCCAGTCGTACTGTACATCACCAACCCCTGATGAACCAGTTTATTATTTTTCTTTTAGATGAATGTAGGCAACGTCAGATTTCCACCAGATGGGTAAAATCTCATGTGGGCCGCATTAAATGAACTGCACTATGTTGGTTTAAATCTTATTCATCAGATTCCATTGTGTTCATATCAGTGTGGAATGTTCCAGCCCTAAAGGTTCAATCAAACTTAAAGCACGACCAAAAGAGAGGCTGTGTTTGAGAGCATACTATGATGCACATGGGACACAAACTGTCTGGTTTATAAGAGTAGTTAAATAATTTACCATTTGGTCTTTGAAATGGCCACTGCTGTTATCTCTCAAAAAATTCATAGGTTTATTCAATGACGATGGACATTGTAGTTGTCTTTAGATGTCTGTCAGATACATCAGATCCTCATCTGAACAGTGAATGCAGAAAACAAGGTAACTGACTTTATTTTGTCTTTGTACTTTCTACATCTGTTAAATTCATCAGCTTCATCCATCCATTATCTGCAACTGCTTGTCCTGTGTAGGGTAATGGTTGGGGCTGAAGCCGATCCCAGCTGTCATAGGGCAAAGGGGAAGGTAGACCCTGGACAGGTCAGGTCCCCATCTATCTCAGGGTCAACACAGAGACATACACTCACACCTCTGGTCAATTTAGAGACACCAATTAAACTAACTTATATGCCATTAGACTGTGGGTAACATGGAGAGTCTGCATGTCTTAAGGTGTTGCTCTAAAGTTCTTTCGAACCTCATTGAGCATTATGGGATGTTCCTTTAGAATGATCTTGATGATCATGATCACACCTTCATTCTCGTTTCATTGATTGGCCTCCAGGTTTGCTAACACCCAGCTCCAGTTCACCTTTAGTGAACACGTGTGGATCAGTTCACTCAGACAACTGTTCAGCCAAGCAGATCATTTTTTGTTTAATTTAACTGCAAACTGTGACAGATTTGTCAAATTTTATTACAATGAAAATCGATTTCGAGTCATTAAAACTGCTTTTTAAATGAACAGAATTTCACCATCCTACACTTCATTTCACTGTTTCATACACGTTGATGCTTCGTTACCACTAACTTTCATATGAGTCTCTCACGCCTTAGTTTTCTGCATTTCTCTTCAATCATGTGACATTTTGACCAGAGTAAACAGAGAAAAAAGAAACCAAAAGCTTTTATTTTCAAACCTACTCATACAATAAAACATTAATATTGGAAAGAAACATCATCTGTTTAGTAAAACTGCTGCATGGTTCACATGTCCCATCTGTCAGCACAGAAAGTATTTGAAACCAGAAGAACTGATTCTGGGCTCAGCACCTTTATTCACTCAGTCCGTCTGCAGTGACTAAGCCGTTAATCTTGTCTTTAAAAAAAGGAAATGCATCATGTAACTCTGCCCTACATCAACATGGCTAATAATAAAGTCACTTTACAGAGTCTGAACTCTGTAAACTGTGATGTCTGTTAATTTTTCCACATACTAAACTCTGCCCAGACTTTTGCATTTGTCACTTCTCACTTTAACTGCTCTTATCTTGTATTTATGCACGATATAGTTCTTTTCTGTGTTAGCTGCATAGTAATGTTTCACACTTTGCATGAAGGCATGTTGTTTCATTTGAGTTTGAAATTGTTTTTGTGATACGATGACTAAAGGACACACTGCTACACTTGTAGACCTCAGTTTATTTAATGCTTTGCTTTATTTAACTTTTTTGTGTGAAAAGTGCAAATACATCAGCAGTTGCATTAGTAAATGTGATTGTGTTGTGCAACAGGTTTGCTAATACACAACACAAATTTCTTTTATCATATTTTTTATTAGAAAGTCAAATGTTAGTTTAACTTAAGTGTCTACTGCTCATAAATAAAACAAATAATGAAAGAAGAAGGAAGTCTGCTGTATTTCAACATCCTTTCCATCTTCTGCTTAATAGTGAGAGAAAAGAGAAAAAACATCCTCATTTAGTGCAGAGTTGTGTAGTGATGTGATTGATGCACTTCCTACATGTTTGTCTGCTGGTTTGTTCTATTGCAGTTTCACAGACACATGAGAGGAGCAGCTATGAGTTTAACAGCAGCAGCGAGTGGATTTGTCGTCTTCCTTCTCTCTGTGTCAGGTACTGTGCATCTATATTTTCACCTGCTGCTTTAAAACATGGGGATGTGTTTTTTTTTTTTTTTTTACATTAATTAGAACTTTTTGCGTTAGATTTAAAAATAACAGTTCTGTAATTTCTACATTAAGTTATGATGGGTTTACCAGTGCAGTACTTTTTCAGACATGCTGTAACATCTTTCTGAATTCCTTTATTTTCCACTAAACTTTTTAACTTGTTGGTGATATCAACAGTATTTGTCTTATTGGGGTTTTATGAATGCAACATGAAGAACAACACACACAAATGCAGTCACATGGACAGGAATCGACAATAAAGTGTCTTAAATAGTCCCCAAAACACCAAAACTCGCAACTGATCAGACAGGGAAGGAAATGCAGACACAGATGATGCAACAGAAACATGTTCAGGTGTTAAAAACTAACTAAATTTAAAAACTAAATAAGAAAAACCAGGAGATGAGACTCATCTATGCAATGAACATGAAGAACTTTATAAAACGGTTAACGCAGATAGAACAGATTGGTTTGAATCGTTTGAGAAGGTACAGGTGTGGTATAGATGTTTTCTTGTGTATTGTTGATACTTTCTGAGCTCAGTGTGATGTTTTCATGCTCTTTATAGTTACACGTTCTGCTGACGTAGCACTTTTATCCAAAGTGCTTTAGATTGTTATTTCTCATTTACACATACACCAATGGTGGTGGCTGCCATGCAAAGTGCTCACCTGACCAACGAGGTGTGTTCTGCCCAAGGACACTTCAACATGTAGCCAGAAGGGACCGGGAGTCAAACCACTGTGGACCGTTGATGACTGCCTTACCAACTGAGAATAAAAGCTTCCTCAATTCACTGCAATTCTCTGGGGTTTTCTCATTTAGCAGTAACCCGACCACAGAGTGAACGGAAAATAACCAAGAATACCACATTTATCTACACTGATCACATCCTCTCTTGTTCTAGCCAGAAAAAAAAGACTTAAATTACCCAGTAGGTTCAGAACTACAGACTGTGTGAAATCTTAGTGCCACTTTGTCCAGTCTTTGGAGGAGGAGATGGAACAACAAAGGACTTTCCCATCAGAGACCAGGGTTTACATTTACATTTACATTTACATTTAGTCATTTAGCAGATACTTTTATCCAAAGCGACTTACAAGTGAGGTACAAGGTACAAAAATATAAGTCAAGGACAAAACATCAAAGCAAAGTCCTATCACAAAAGTGTTCACAGTTCACGAGATACAAGTGCAAGAGAGCAGAAAGTTTTTTTTATTTTTTTAAAGATTTAAGTGCATAGGAAGATGCGGAAGAGTTCAGTTTTCAGCAGTTTTTTGAATATTGGGAGAGAATCAGCTGAGCGTGCAGCGTTTGGTAGCTCGTTCCACCATCGTGGGATCATTGCGCTGAACAGTTTTGCTTGGTGTCTTCTATGCGGTGCTGGGACCACCAGACGTCGTTCGTTGGCAGACCGCAGCGGGCGAGAAGGATTGTAGACTTGAATGAGTGAGTTGAGGTAAGCGGGAGCTGTCGAGTTAACAACCCTGTAAGCAAGAGACAGAGCTTTGAACCTGATGCGAGCAGCAACAGGAAGCCAGTGTAGAGATCTAAAAAGTGGTGTGACATGGGTCTTTTTTGGCTGATTAAAAATTAGGGTTCTGCATGTTGTCTGCTCTAATAATGATCATTGTTTGATTTAATTTATATATATATATATATATATATATATATATATAATTTCTTTAACTTAGCCATGCTCAAAGTTTTTGTGCCTAAAACTGAAAACAGCAAGGTCAGTGCATTGCATTAGTCGTTTTTCTGTACACTGACAACATTTGAGTTTAAAACCACATAAACAAGAAATATTAAACTTACACCTTCAACATAGAACCTTTTGGATCAGATGACCCACATAATAAGTGGAACACGTGACTGACATATCAAATACTGGGTGAGTGGAAAATGAAGAGGGAGACACAGAGAGAGAGGGACAACTACAGGAAAAGAAGACAAGATATAAATGTCATGCAGTGGTGACAAATAAATTCATGGGGGAGGAGTTCAGTGCACTGGGGGGTCCCACCACAGTCTAAAGGCTGAATTATACTTCTCTGTCGATACACATAAATGTTGAAACAAACCTACGCTCTGATACATTTGCATGTTTCTTTAATACTTGCTTGTATAGTACTTGTCCACAAGAGGGCAGTATCACATTTAAACAAACCAATTCAATTTGCTGACAATGAAGAAACAATCCAGAAACTGAAATAAAATGTGCGTGTTCTACAATTTACATCTACATCAAGGATCAGCTCTGAGCCCCTTCTTGTTTGCTCTGGTGATGGACAGGCTGACAGATGAGGTTAGACAGGAATCTCCATGGACTATGATGTTTGCAGATGACATTGTGATTTGTAGTGAGAGCAGGGAGCAGGTGGAGGAAAATCTAGAGAGGTGGAGGTCTGCTCTGGAAAACAGAGGAATGAAGCTTAGCTGCAGCAAGACAGAATACATGTGTGTCAATGAGAGGGACCCAGGTGGAACGGTGAGGTTACAGGGAGCAGAGGTGAAGAAGGTGCAGGACTTTAAGTACTTAGTGTCAGTGGTTCAGAGCAACGGAGATTGTGGAAAAGAGGTGAAGAGACGAGTGCAGGCAGGTTGGAACAGGTGGAGAAAAGTGTCGGGTGTGTCGTGTGATAAAATCTAGAGGAAGACCTGAGAGGATATTTATGGATGTAGTGAGAGAGGACATGAAGTTAGTTGGTGTGAGAGAAGAGGATGCAGAGGACAGAGTTAGATGGAGGCACATGATTCGCTGTGGTGACAACTGAAAGGGAGCAGTTGAAAGAAGTTCTACAATTCACACAACTCAGCTTCTGTAAATGTAAATACTGTAATTGTGGATTTTACATTTAGTCATTACGCTTTTACAAGTGAGAAACCACCCTAACCATAAAATGCACCTGATGAACTTTTTTACCCCCCTGAAGAAATGGTTCTTTGGCAGGATGCTCCGCTGAGATGTGGTCTACAAAAGTGAATTTCACAGTAGTAGAAATCCCCAATTATAATGAGAAGAGAAAGATGAAGATGTGATGTATTTGATAGAGAACTACAATGTTCTGTCCTTTGTTGTTATAGAATAAACCTATGAATAATTTAGAGATAACCATTCTGGTTAGATTCATGACAATACCTGCAGATAACTAGTTTTATTATTTATCTTATTAAGTGATTGTTAACTAAAGCTGTTAACTTTAATTCCTGCTGTTCTCTGTGTTACAGTGATACAGGGTCAGAATGGATGGAGAGTGACTTACACTTCTACTCAGATCTGTGCCATAAAAGGATCAACAGTGGACATACGCTGCACCTACACATACCCATCCACAACTAAAACTTCTAAAGTTGAGAAGAAATTATGGTTTACTAAAGGGACTGATCCTAAACCTGTGGACTTGACAGCAGACCCAGACTATGAGGGCCGTGTGGAGTATCTTTTTTATAATAAAGTTTGCACTCTGAGAATAAAAGACCTGAGAAAGAGCGACTCAGCTGTGTACAAGTTTAGGTTCATAACAAAGCAACCAGAAGAGAAATATACAGGGAAACCTGGAGTGACTTTGTCCGTTACAGGTAAGATTATAAAACTACTAGGATGTACTTGTGTTCACTTGTGCATTTGTGTGACCATGATTTTGTGTTGTTTTTGCATGTATTCAGATCTCCAGATGCAGGTGATCAGATCACAAATCCACCAGGACGTTACTTGGGCAGATGTGAAGTGTCTAAATAGTTGTCCACCTGATCGTCTTACCTATGTTTGGTACAATAATGGACAGAAACTTAGGACAGAAACAACGTCATCTTCTGTTACTCATAAGTTTTCTCCTGCAGACAGTTATTCCTGTGCTATAAAAGGACATGAGGAGTTCAGGTCTCCTTCAGTTTGTGAGTTTAATGACACATCACCATCTGGTGGAGTCTCTTAGATTCTTACAGCTGCTGTGGTTGCATGTTAGAGATTTTGCCATTTAAAGTGTCTTTTCTTACAGTTTGAACCAGGTTCTTAAAATCCATGTACGTGTCTTTGGTATTTGCTCATTAACTGTGTAAAAGTGAAAAGATTTATAAAACATTAGATTTTTTTTCATGTATCAAAATCTCTCATTTCTAGTTTTTGTTGCACAGTTCATCTGTAACATAACAGCTCACACTGTAGAAATGAATTAAAACAAGACTTAGGAGTTTGTGATCACTCCGACATGATCAAGTCACATGGTTGGTTCAATGGTGAACATGTTTTAATGTGGTACATTATAGTAAAATCTAAAGTTTTCAAAAACTAGGCCAGACTCTTAAGGGTTAAACAAAAAAATGTGCTGATCATAAAAGAAATTATTTCAGGTGCAAAACACTTCATGGGTCCATGTTTGTATTTCACCAAACAAAGTCTGAAAAGAATGAAGGCTAGTTATAAACTTTCCAAATTGTTAGGATTCAACCATTAGCTTTATAAGATGTGTCCAATAAGTTTCTTTGTGGAAATGAAGTCAGAACAAATTCGTCAGAACAGCTGACTGTAAGACATTGTGACGTTTATGTTCTACAATGAACTTTTCCAATGTACAAAAACACGTGATGAAGTTGTGAACATCACACTTTGCTTTAGTGTTGGTTTATGAAGACTGTCTATGTAAAATGTGTTCCAAACCTCATTCTCACCCTGAAACTCCATGTTTCCAGATGCTCCAAAGCTTCACTCTGTGTCAGTGAGTCCCTCTGCTGAGATAGTGGAGGGTAGTTCAGTGACTCTGACCTGTAGCAGTGATGCTAACCCAGCAGCTAGTTATACATGGTACAAGGAGAATGAAGACTTAACAAAAAGCTTTCAGGACAGATCTTCACCATCACTGACTTCAGAGCTGAAAACAGTGGGAATTATTCCTGTGAAGCCCAGAACACAATAGGATGTCAGAACTCCACCCTGTGTTTCATTGCTTTAGCTGGTAGGTTGTGTCCACTGCTTTTTTACAAGTACTGTTTATTTGTTTACTGCAGCAAAATTCATCAACATATTTAATACGATGGAGCTTGAGGTGATGCAAATGAAAAACAATCCCTTCTACATTTCCTCTGTTTTATTCTATGTGGCTGAGTGAGTATAGACACACCTGACAAAGTGATTATTAATTGAATCAACCTGCTAAGATCCACTGTGTCTTCATTCAGGGAAATCACTTACGATGATGAACATCATCAGGTTGACTCTTGTGGTCCTGATTCCTCTGCTTGTCATGAGTCTGTGGATGAGGTAAATGCTGAAAATCTGTCACGTTGTACTTTCTTTTTGTACCTGTAAAATCAGGAAGTATCTTGTTATTTTTAATCCAGGAAGAAGAAAACTCAGAACTAAATGAATCTGTGGAGATGATAGAGGTGAGTAGCTCTTTTGACAAATTAATCAGCACATAATATTTGATTTTTAAAGAAATAGTTGGAACTTTTTGTCCTTCACATAATACAATCTCAGTCTCTTAATCTCTCTGTTTATGTTTATTATCATTGAAGTTTTCCACATGACGTGTCTTTATTCTCATCTTTCCTTCTCTCCCCATCAGTCAGATTCCCAACATGATTATCAGATCATCTCAGCTGCAACATCCATCACTGCAGCACAGAGAGACGACACAGAGCAGCACAAAGACCTGGTGTGAAGAACAGTCAGGTTAGAGCCTCCTGCAAGGAAGGAACTCAAAACTCATATTCCTTAAATATATTTGATGTGATTATGTTCAGATGCAGTCACCTGGTTGGCAGAAAAAGTAATACAGCCTATTGAAGATAGACAAAAATATTGGCTTCACATTCTACTGTTTAATTAAATATGAAGAATATTGTAGTAGACAAAGCCAATGAAGTCTCCTCCACATACACACCTAAAGCTGGAGGTGTTGACCTTCTCAGCATGTACTGTGTGTAATTTACTGCTACAATCACATGAAAATGTTCCTCTGTGTGTTTTAATAGGTCAGTTCACATCCATTCATCAGCTACAGACTATGTGAAGGTACATACATCCTGCTGTGGTGTAAGTTGGTGTATTGCAGCACCAACTTGTGAGATTTGTTTCTTTGTTTTGATGCAAATTTTTCTGTTGAACTATTTTTGTGTTACAATGACAACAAAGAAAGAAACTCAGAGAGTCATCTGTTTTTTTTTTATTCGTTTATAAAGAAGTTAAATAATTAACAGACCCCACAACTTGGTTCTCATTCTCTGTTTTCTATGTAGAAAATAGGGTAATTTAGAGTTTAAAGAACGAATAACTTTGTTCACTGTCCTGGTTATGTGTATGGACCTAAACGTAGCACAGTGAGGGGGACGTAGAATATAAGTGACTTTATTTAACAAATTCGGGAACTAAACAGACAGTAGACTCAGAACACAAACATCATAAACCAAAACTGGACCAGGGCTAGTGAAAACAGAGTCAGGATACCAGTGTGGGCACAAATCCAAAATTTAGGGGGTGGAGATAAGACTGGTAAACCAAAGAGAAGGGGGCTTGAGGTCTAAACTGACTTATTAACAAACACAGGATATCAAAAAGGGTAAACTAAAAATCACTACGAAGAGGAGGACAAACGCTGATTTGGCCCAAAAGAGTTAAATACAACTGAAGAACTGAACACAAGACGGGGTCAGAATGAGTCGTGCAAATAACTAGAATTTGGACTGAGACAACTAAGTAATTAACATAAATGTGGACACCGACTAAGCAGATATAATACAAATGACCAATCTAAAGAGTGTAACAGGACAGACTAGAAACTAAAACGTGCACACGAACAGGGACAAAATAAAGACACCAGCAACCAAACCTCAGACCAAGATAAACAGGTTACAGAGTCCAGATACCATGAGACAGAGAAACCAGAAGTCAGGGTGTTGCATAAATAGAAAGACAGAGGAGAACAGAGGGGAGAGCTGGGTTTAAAAAGGCAGGGGAACAGGTGTAAATAATTGTGAACGGTGAAAAGGAAGTGGGGAAAAGGGCTACAAAGTAAAAGTCCATAACAGGAAATGAATATGAAGGACCGGATCAAGACATTCACACATTTTGAATATCGTAAGAAGCAGGAAGTCTGGTGTGTTTTAATAGTTTGTTGCTGTCTTCAGTTTTCTGATCATAATGCAGTGACTTCATCAGAGGAACAACCTCCACATTGAGTAGAACCATCTTTTGAAACATCCTGTGGACACAATTTACTGCATTAGTTTAACATCCCTGAAGCCACAGAAGAAACTGAGAGGAGCAGCTATGAGTTTAACAGCAGCAGTGAATGGATTTGTCCTCCTCCTCCTCCTCTCTCTGGCAGGTACTGTACTTCTACATTTGTGGGATTTGTCTGCAGCTACATCAAGCTGTGACACACTGTGTGTTCTGATACTTTTTAATTATGACCATCTTAACCCCAGTTCACCATCATATTAAAACCAATAGTTTGTTTGAAAGTGTCAGAGCTGAAATAACCAGTTGCTGTTTTGGATTAGTTCAGATTTTTATACTTGGTTTTGTTATTGAGTCAGTTGTAATACAGATCTGTAATGAAGATATTTTAAAGAGTTGTCAGAGGTACTGGTAGGAGTTTATTTCACCTCTTTGTTTTATCGTTTTCACACTTACCTAAGTAGCAATTTCACCACAGAGTGAGCAGAAAGGAAACTAACCAGGAAAGCACATTGAGTCTGATGATTCATCTTCTTCCTCTTACTCTGCTCAGTAACACTGCAGTAAAGCTCATTTCATCACTTCATTGCACTTTAGACTGGATGTTGTTCAGCATGGATGCACACAAAGTTAAACTAAAATCAGCAGGTTTGCATCATCCACTCGTCTTCTGCTCTGGATAGAGTTCAGCTCAGTTCAGATCAGATCAGATCAAACATTTAAATCAGGATTTTGCTAAGCTTGTTTCCACTCTAATTTAATAATGAAATAACAAACTAAAAGTCAGAGAATCATTTTAAAAAGAATTAAAAAGTATCTAAACTTAACCAGGCTCAGAGGCCATGAAAAAAATGGGCAAAGGACACGATTATCCCTCTATTTAACATTTATGAAACATTAATCAAATTGTTGGATACGTTAGTCAGTCATGTCAGTAGTGCACATGTGGATGTGTGTAAACATGATGTGGCTGGAAGTTTTGACGTGTGTCAGCAAAAACCAAACAGTGGTAACAGACAGAGACAGAGAGAGAGCAGAGCAAACTAAAGACCAGCTCCTTTATAGTCTTCAAAGCTCTGATTCCAGATGCTAGAAGGAGAAAAAACCCACTCCCTGGCCACAGCAAACCAGACAGGGGCCATCACAAGAGGTAAACATGAGAATATAATGTAAAAGTGTTTTGTGAAGTGCTGCAACCCTCCTTGATCCCTTAATTTTGGGAGTGTGAGCTGCACTTGGTCAACAAGAACCAATCACAGTCCAATCACACACACTAACACATTAAAAATGACTTAAAATACATAAAAATAAAGAGAATAATTAAATTGAAATGAAATCATTGTTCCTGTTCAGGTTTTGTGCAAATATTTAGAAAGTCCTGACAGCTTCCACTATCTATGGTATCATCGAATGATACCAAAAGCTGCACCTGAGGGCTTGGACGGCCTTTACACGAAGACGATATCAATCTGACAAACATAAGATCATCTTTATTGATCCCACTGTGGGGAAATTCACTCGTTAAGCATGAAGAAAGGGTGCCAGTCGGGGCTGCAAATTATTACTATAATTTACATTTTGTTTTTGAGGGCATGCAGCAGTGCCCCCTCCAGCAGGTGATACTCTAGGCAACCGTCTATATGACCTATGCTATAGTGTAGAACAGTAAAAATACTGCATAGTCAGATTCTGTTGTTTAGTTCAGGTGTGGTTAGATTGAGGTCTGATAGTAACGTTTTATGTCAATGACAGATAATTACTCTGATAACTGAGGACAATGATGTTTGTCCAAATTAACATTTCTGCTGAGATTAATGGTCATTAGTTGTTATTGTTGGTGCTATGATACAATTTCTCTTAACTGTTTGTTAACTGAGGTCATTGTGATTGTGGTTTCTGCTGTTCTCTGTGTTACAGTGATACAGGGTCAGAATAACTGGGGAGTGACTTACACTGCTACTCACATCTGTGTCTTAGAAGGATCAACAGTGGACATTTACTGCACCTACACATACCCATCCAGAATAAATGGAAGAAGTACAACAGTTCCAAACACATTATGGTTTACTAAATGGAAAGTCAATGCACCTGTAGATCTGAGAACAGACCCAGACTACACAGGTCGAGTGGAATATTACTGTCCTGACAAAGTCTGTACTCTGAGAATAAGAGACGTGAGACAGAGAGACTCAGCTGTTTACAAGTTCAGGTTCATAACAAACCAACCAGGAGGACGTTATACTGGTGAACCTGGAGTCACTTTGTCTGTCACAGGTAAGAATTTATTAAAAATTCTAATTTAGTTCCAAACATATTGTAAATACTGGGGTAAACTTGTGCACATTTTCATGAACTGTGTGTTTATTACATACTCAGATCTAAAGGTGCAGGTGATCACATCATGGTATTCTTCACGGACAGACAAGAAGTGTCAAAGCAGCTGTTTATCTGATCGTCTTTCATACATCTGGTACAAGAATGGACAGGAGATTCAGACACAGTCAACATCTTCTTATGCAGATTACTTTACTTCTGCTGACAGCATTTCCTGTGCTGTAAAAGGACATGAGAAGTTCCCCTCTCCTTCAGTGTGTGAGTTTACTAAAACTTTATCACCATCTTGTGAAGTTTTAATCTTACTGAACCTTAACTGCAGGCAACTAAGTGGCATTTGGCAATTCACTGTGTGGAGTTTGGAGGAAGGCAACATTAGTTTATTGTTATTCTCTGTCACCACAAAGGAATAAATCTGTAAAATAAGCTGCACAGTTTGAGCAAGATTTCTCTTTGCAGAAATGTGTGGCAACACAAAACCTTTAATCTAACAGTAAAAACCATCAGTGTGCAGAGCGATGCTCAAAGACAGAATCTGACTCATTTGTCTGCTCACCTTTGTTCAGACCTACTGAAATGTAGAACATTTGGACTTTTTATGTCTGTTATGTTAACGTGAAGTTTTCCTTTTTGCAGACATACACATTCAAGTATATTGAAAGATTAAGTTTTTTATCTTTCAGGTGTTCGTGGTGAATCCTGCAACAGAGTGATTTACACTGACAGAAGAATCTGTGCTGTCAAAGGTTCATCAGTGAACATTTCATGTACTTACACCAGTTATTATGATGTTACATCTAAATTCTGGTTCAGTCCTGAACGTAGTCGTCAGTGGCAGAATCCCTCACAGCCTGAGGATCTTAGTAAAGACTCCCAGTATTCAGGTCGTGTTCAGGTCTTTGAGACAGAGACAGGACGCTCCACTCTGAGAATCACTGACCTGAGAGAGACAGATTCAGCCCAGTATCACTTCAAATTCATAACACAGAGCTTTGAATGGAGGAGCAGTTTACCTGGAACAACTCTGACTGTCACAGGTAATAACAAAGAAAACAAACACAAAATAAAATGTAAAAACAAATTAGTTGATAGTTGAAAAAGATTAATAGTTACTATAAAATGTTTCCAGTTTCATTTTCTGCACAGACACTGTTGATGTTGTATTACTTTCCTAAAGTTCCCTGTAGCATTTTTACCCAGTTTTCTGGAAAGTGATTAAACGTTCTTCCTCCTCCATTACTGTACATCCAGCTCTGCACGTGCAGGTGATCAGATCAACAGTCCACCAGTTTTACACCGAGGCTGAGCTGAAGTGTCTCAGCAGTAAGAGTCCAACTGGTCGTCTTACATTTGTTTGGTTTAACAATGGACAGAAAATCAACAAGATGGAAACTGCATCTTATAAAGGCCAGTTTAATCCTGGAGACCACATCTCCTGTGCTTTAAAGGAACATGAGGATTGTCCTTCTCCTCCAGTGTGTGAGTTTACTTCTCTGTATTTCTAACCTAATGTCAAGTTGTAATTCAAAGTAACAAATCTCCAAGTAGTTTTAAAGGGAAAGTTTCTTTAAACACTTTTGTTTTATCATGTTTTATTTCAATATTTTCTTTGTATGTTTATTTTGATATTTACAAATTTGCACAACTCATTGACCATCAATGAGCCACAGTTCATCCTGATGTCAGTTTGTTCCAGTTAAATCAATGTCTTCTTAACAGTTTTAACAAAAGCTGATTTTTCCTCCTCCAGATGCTCCAAAGCTTCCCTCTGTGCCAGTGAGTCCCTCTGCTGAGATAGTGGAGGGTAGTTCAGTGAATCTGACCTGTAGCAGTGATGCTAACCCAGCAGCTAATTATACCTGGTACAAGAACAAAGGAAATCTAAATGTTCAACCTCTCAACAAAGAACTAAAACTTGTCTTCGCCTCCATCCAGTCCTCTGACTCTGGACTATATTACTGTGAAGCTGAGAACGGGCTGGGGAGGAGCAGATCTGAACACGTCAGTCTTAATGTGAAATGTGAGTAAAACAATTCATTTAAGGAGAAACATACTCACTGTCTTTAGCTCTGCCTGCTGTCAGTTACAAAACCATGTAGAATGTTTCTGATGCTTCTACACTTGTTTTCTTATTTTAACGTAGCAACAGATACATATGTTCTCATTTCTATTAGTTAATTTTATGTCAGAGCACAGTGGTTCATCATAACACATATCCTGCAAACAATGAACTGTGTTCAAATTTTTTCTCCTCCAGATCCTCCAAAGCTTCCCTCTGTGTCAGTGAGTCCCTCTGCTGAGATAGTGGAGGGTAGTTCAGTGACTCTGACCTGTAGCAGTGATGCTAACCCAGAAGCTAATTATACCTGGTACAAGGAGAATGAAAACTCACCAAAAGCTTCAGGACAGATCTTCACCATCACTGACTTCAGACCTGAACACAGTGGGAATTATTCCTGTGAAGCCCAGAACACAATTGGACGTCAGAATTCCACCCTGTGTTTTATTGCTTTAGCTGGTAGGTTGTGTCCACTGCTTTTTTTCAAGTACTGTTTATTTGTTTACTGCAGCAAAATTCATCAACATATTTAATAAGATGGAACTTGAGGTGACGCAAATGAAAAACAATCCCTTCTACATTTCCTCTGTTTTATTCTATGTGGTTGAGTGATTATAGTCACACTTGACAAAGTGATTATTAATTGAATCAACCTGCTAAGATCCACTGTGTCTTCATTCAGGGAAATCACTTACGATAATGAAAATCATCAGGTTGACTCTTGTGGTCCTGATTCCTCTGCTTGTCATGAGTCTGTGGATGAGGTAAATGAAACAAATCTGTCACGTTGTCCCTTCTTTTTGTACCTGTAAAATCAGGAAGTATCTTATTATTTTTAATCCAGGAAGAAGAAAACTCAGAACTTTAAATCTGAACTAAACAAATCTGTGGAGATGATAGAGGTGAGTAGGTCTTTTGACAAATTAATCAGGACATAATGTTTGATTTTTAAAGAAATAGTTGGAACTTTTTGTCCTTCACATAATACAATCTCAGTCTCTTATTCTCTCTGTTAATGTTTAATATCATCAAGTTTTCCACATGAGGTGTTTTTAGTCTCATCTTTCCTTCTCTCCCCATCAGTCAGATTCCCAACATGATTATCAGATCATCTCAGCTGCAACATCCATCACCGCAGCACAGAGAGACGACACAGAGCAGCACAAAGACCTGGTGTGAAGAACAGTCAGGTTAGAGCCTCCTGCAAGGAAGGAACTCAAAACTCATATTCCTTAAATATATTTGATGTGATTATGTTCAGATGCAGTCACCTGGTTGGCAGAAAAAGTAATACAGCCTATTGAAGATATACAAAAATATTGGCTTCACATTCTACAGTTTAAATAAATATGAAGAATATTGTAGTAGACAAAGCCAATGAAGTCTCCTCCACATACGCACCAAAAACTGGAGGTGTTAACCTTCTCAGCATGTACTGTGTGTAATGTAACTGCTACAATCACATGAAAATATTATTTTATATCTAATCTAGCTTTAAATGACCAACTCTGAAAGCAAAGCAAATCATAAACTGTCCTTTTATGTGCAAAAACAGTTTGTGGGTGATGGTGTTGATCCAGTTACTTGAAGTAAAATTGGGTGTCTGCTGAGTTGGCAGCCAACCTGGACGCATCTCCTGCTATTAGTGTTGCTGGCTTCAGCTGCCTTTGCATGAGCAATAGTGGCTTCTTACCTGCTGGTGATTATGCTGACAGAGCAGATTTTTCCTGATTTTTCTGGCTGCCAGGCTGCTGGTTACACGCAACAACAAAGACAAGAAGCTCCTACACCAAAGTAAAATAAGAAAATAAGATCTCTCCCTGAAGAGATGAAGCATCTCTGTCAGTAATCATGAAGTTGTTTGTTTTGGATAAAGTGTGTTGGTTTGCAAGCTGCCAATCATGCTGCAACAATAAATCAAACCTCAGTCCATAATGTTTGAAAGACAATCCCAAATGCTGCCATTGTAAGAAAGATCCAGATGCAGCAAGCATCTTCTCCTTCCTCTCCCTTATTACTTAAAAATACAATAAAAAAATACAATTAATAAATTGAGCTTTGCTCTGCTGCACACAGCTTAAGTTGGTGTAGCCCCAGTGTCTGACTGGGCCCTTAGGGAGCCAAGTCTGTCGCTAGTGCTCAAACTGGTCATTGGTGGTTGTTGATCCAGGCCTGGTGCAGCCTCATAGTATTCTGGTCCTGAACATCTAGGCACACGTTCCATGCAGTCTACCCTGGCTGACTGCAGTGGCCATTTCAGAACTCTGTGTCACCTTTAGTCCATAAGTTTTAACTGCTCATTGCAAACAGTCCTATGTCTGCAGTCTGACTACAGCATCTCTATGCCACTCAGACTGATGCTTAATGCCCTTAAGGACCATCACCTCCTCATTGACCCTGGTAGATTTGGATTGGGATGTCTCTTCACTGAGAGTCTTAAACATTTCTCTGCACGTATGGAATATCTAACAAGTAGATAGAGAACAAACTGGTTATATTGTAACTGTTGAGTGAAGAGAGTCTCTCTCCAGTTCTTAGATCGTTGGAAACAGGTTCCAGTCACTGATTGCTCAACTGCAGAGCTGTGGACGGGCGAGATGCTGTGTCTTAAAGAAGTATCCACATGCCCTGACCTCAGGACTTAATGTCCCACACGTGGAATATGTAACGTGTAGAGAGAAAATCACTTCACTCAGAAAACCACGGTTTCAACGTTGTTCTGTTTCACAGTTTGTGTTTTCTTTTTCACATGTTGGGGAATTTATTTCCTGTGTTTTTATCTTAATTTGAACATCTGCATTGCTCAGTGAAACAAATCCAGTTTCATGTTCTCTACTAACTTGTTCAAACTGAACATTAATCCAAATGGTTTGCTACAGTAACTGTGTTGTTGTGGGTTTGGCTGTTTGTGTGTCAGTCAAAAAACTGTTAAGGTGGCAAAGTGTAGAAGAGGTTAAATGAATAAACAACAGGCAGTTTAATTGTAACAGAGCCCATAACTGTTTCCTCATTCTCTGTTTTCTATAAACACAGAATGATGAACTGTGTTCTATTCTTTCTGATCATACATGTCTTCACAATGTTTTTGTATCTCTTATTTTTTTGACAGTTTTATCACAGCTGTTTGTTTTTCTTTGTGAGCCAAGTACCAACTGTCAGTATTTTTACTCTTTTTGGAAATAAATGTTACTTTGTTTCTCACTCAATTAAATAACTTGGGTTGGTTCCTTTTTTGGTTTTGCATAATAACTTACTTCTATACTGAGTCACTAACTATAACTTTACTAAATATTAACCAAGTTCATTAAAAATAATCTTTTTAAATTTGCTTCTAACTACAACTTTTTTTAATTGCACCCAGTGTTAATTATTTTATTTACCATTTGGCATTAAATCTTTGTGTATTTTGCATTGTCATCAGTCTTGTTATTGTTTTGCTGGATTTTTATGTGCTGCCACCTGGTTCATCATGCAGGTAAATCAGCTAAATGAGAAGGAAGTTGTGTGTATCTTTAACAACATGACTTCTACTTTGTAGAAAAAGTTGTGTAACTCTTGATTTAGTTTGTCTGCACTTTACTTACTCTTCCTACAAATATGTTATTACTCTGTAGTTATAGACACAACGTGAGCAGCTATGAGTTTCACAGTAGTACTTAGTGGATTTATAGTCTTTCTTGCTGTCCCAGATACTGTAAGTCTTTGTTCTCTGTCTTTAAGAACCATGTAGAACAATTAGTGTTAGATTCAGAAATGTGGTTTCCTGGTCCTCTGGTGTTTCACTTTCCTCTAGTGATGAAGCGTCAGTGTTGCAGAATCAGGCATCATCACTCTGAGTCGTTCCTCTGTGTGTTTTAATAGGACCTAAACGTAGCACAGTGAGGGGGACGTAGAATATAAGTGACTTTATTTAACAAATTCGGGAACTAAACAGACAGTAGACTCAGAACACAAACATCATAAACCAAAACTGGACCAGGGCTAGTGAAAACAGAGTCAGGATACCAGTGTGGGCACAAATCCAAAATTTAGGGGGTGGAGATAAGACTGGTAAACCAAAGAGAAGGGGGCTTGAGGTCTAAACTGACTTATTAACAAACACAGGATATCAAAAAGGGTAAACTAAAAATCACTACGAAGAGGAGGACAAACGCTGATTTGGCCCAAAAGAGTTAAATACAACTGAAGAACTGAACACAAGACGGGGTCAGAATGAGTCGTGCAAATAACTAGAATTTGGACTGAGACAACTAAGTAATTAACATAAATGTGGACACCGACTAAGCAGATATAATACAAATGACCAATCTAAAGAGTGTAACAGGACAGACTACAAACTAAAACGTGCACACGAACAGGGACAAAATAAAGAGCACAGCAACCAAACATCAGACCAAGATAAACAGGAGTCCAGATACCATGAGACAGACAAACCAGAAGTCAGGGTGTTACATAAATAGCAAGACGATGATCTGAGCTGGGTTTAAGAAGGCAGGGGAACAGGTGTAAATAATTGTGAACGGTGAAAAGGGCTACAAAATAAAGGTCCAGAATAGGAAGTGAATATGAAGGACCGGATCCTGACATTCATACGTGTTAAATATGGTAAGAAGCAGGAAGTCTGGTGTGTTTTAATAGTTTGTTGCTGTCTTCAGTTTTCTGATCATAATGCAGTGACTTCATCAGAGGAACAACCTCCACATTGAGTAGAACCATCTTTTGAAAAGATATGCAGCTATGAGTTTAACAGCAGCAGTGAATGGATTTGTCCTCCTCCTCCTCCTCTCTCTGTCAGGTACTGTACTTCTACATTTGTGGGATTTGTCTGCAGCTACATCAAGCTGTGACACACTGTGTGTTCTGACACCTGTTAATTATGACCATCTTAACCCCAGTTCACCATCGTATTAAAACCACCAGTTTGTTTGAAAGTGTCAGAGCTGAAATGACCAGTTGCTGTTTTGGATTAGTTCAGATTTTTTACTTGGTTTTGTTATTGAGTCATTTGTAATACAGATCTGTAATGAAGATTTGTTTTACAGAGTTGTTCTGTGACCCACCCTGGTTTAATAAGTTCTGTATATTGTGACAGTTTTGTTCTCTCTCTGTAGTTCCAGAACTTTTATCATGGTGATGTCAAGAAGGTGTTTAGGAGGAAAATTGGACTCATCACATAGTGGCTCAACTTGCATTTGTACCACACAACAGTGTTACAGGAAGAGAGTCTCTTTATTTATAGGTCAGATGTACTGATGAGTTTCTTTCACCTCTTCTCGTTTTCACACTTAACTAAGTAGCAATTTCACCACAGAGTGAGCAGAGAGGAAACTAACCAAGAAAAGCACATAGAGTCTGATGATTCATCTTCTTCCTCTTACTCTGCTCAGTAACACTGCAGTAAAGCTCATTTCATCACTTCATTGCACTTTAGACTGGATGTTTATCAGCATGGATGCACACAAAGATAAACTAAAATCAGCAGGTTTGCATCATCCACTCGTCTTCTGCTCTGGATAGAGCTCAGATCAGATCAGATCAAACATTTAAATCAGGATTTTGTTTCTGTCGTGGCAAAAACTGTAAGGCAAGTTAGGAGGCAAAAGGCAACTCACAAGTGAATGATAATGATGAATTTAATCAGCAAAATGGAGAAACAAGCAAAGCAGAACAGAACTACACTCATGAGTGGGTCAATCAGATTGACCAAGATGTGTAGGTTGTTCAGCCTTTTATACATTTAACTCAACAGCTGGGTTCACACAAAGAACAAAGGGATGAGTCGATGCAAATCAACCTTCATATAATGTGGTCAGGAGTCTTTATTATCAAGTTCTTGTCACTTTGTACTTTTGTCCTTGAGAGTCCTTGAGATTGACCATTTGTGCTGGTTCCCGTGGGCTCCTTTCTGGGAAGCAAATGTTCAGGTGTATCAACCATAAGACCATAGTCTTATATTTAGCTAAGACACTTCTTCGTGTGGCCAGAGACATGATGTCTTGCTGGGGAGCAAAAGGTGAGGAAGCACTGGTGTAAGCAGGTTTGATACTGGGTCTGCCAGAAGTGTGAAAACAGTGAAATAGTGGTACCTAGATTTTGAAACTTCCCTCACAGTTTTCACTCTAATTTAATTCTGAAATGACTAAATAAAAGTAAAAGAATCAATTTAAAAGCAGTTATAAAGTCTCTAAACTTAATCCAGCTCAGAGGCCATGACACGATTATCCCTTATTTGAACATTTATTACATTTAAATCAAATGGTTGAATACGACCAAACAGTGGTAACAGACAGAGACAGAGAGAGAGCAGAGCAAACTAAAGACCGGCTCCTTTATGGTCTTCAGAGCTCTGATTCCAGATGCCAGAAGGAGAAATAACCCACTCCCTGGCCACAGCAAACCAGACAGGGGCCATCACAAGAGGTAAACATGAGAATATAATGTAAAAGTGTTTTGTGAACTGCTGCAACCCTCCTTGATCCCTTAATTTTGGGAGTGTGAGCTGCACTTGGTCAACGAGAACCAATCATAGTCCAATCGCACACACTAAACACATTAAAAATGACTTAAAATAAATCACAATAAAGAGAAGAATTAAATTGAAATAAAATCATTGTTCCTGTTCAGGTTTTGTACAAATACTTAGAAAGTCAGAACACTAACAAGGTGCTATGTTCAAACAATACAAAACACTGCAATATAATATAAAACAGAATTCAAAAGTTGCATTGCAAGTTTAACTCACAGTCAGCAAATATTTGTTCCTTTTTTTTTCAACAAAATAAATGGAAATGGTGCTTTGCTCAGTGAAATCTTGTATTTGGTAACAATGGGCCTTATAGAAGCAGAATGTGCAAACAAGACAACATAAAACCATAATGTTGCACTAAAATCATGTCCAAAGTCTCTGATAGCTTTCATTTAAAATTGTACATGTCTGGACGTCCTTACGGCAAAGGCATCTATGTTATCATCGGATAATACTGAAAGCTGCACCTGAGGGCTTGGACGGTAGACGATATCAATCTGACAAACATAAGATCATCTTTATTGATCCCACTGTGTGGAAATTCACTCGTTAAGCAGCAGGAACCATATAAAGTGTAACAAGTGTTTTTAAAACATTTAAAATATTTCAAAATTATTACTATAATTTACATTTTGTTTTTGAGGGCATGCAGCAGTGCCCCCTCCAGCAGGTGATACTCTAGGCAACCGTCTATATGACCTATGCTATAGTGTAGAACAGTAAAAATACTGCATAGTCAGATTCTGTTGTTTAGTTCAGATGTGGTTAGATTGAGGTCTGATAGTAACGTTTTATGTCAATGACAGATAATTACTCTGATAACTGAGGACAATGATGTTTGTCCAAATTAACATTTCTGCTGAGATTAATGGTCATTAGTTGTTATTGTTGGTGCTATGATACAATTTCTCTTAACTGTTTGTTAACTGAGGTCACTGTGATTGTGGTTTCTGCTGTTCTCTGTGTTACAGTGATACATGGTCAGAATAACTGGGGAGTGACTTACACTGATACTCACATCTGTGTCTTAGAAGGATCAACAGTGGACATTTACTGCACCTACACATACCCATCCAGAATAAATGGAAGAAGTACAACAGTTCCAAACACATTATGGTTTACTAAATGGAAAGTCAATGCACCTGTAGATCTGAGAACAGACCCAGACTACACAGGTCGAGTGGAATATTACTGTCCTGACAAAGTCTGTACTCTGAGAATAAGAGACGTGAGACAGAGAGACTCAGCTGTTTACAAGTTCAGGTTCATAACAAACCAACCAGGAGGACGTTATACTGGTGAACCTGGAGTCACTTTGTCTGTCACAGGTAAGAATTTATTTGAATGGTTAATATTTTGGAAATATTGGGATTTATTTGTGCACATTTGCATGTATGAAATTACATTAAATTAAATTTCTGTCACACTTTCTAGTGTATCTTTAATTTTGGTAGGACCCAAAGGGAGGAGACGGCAAGTGAAGGTGTTTTGAGTAACAAAGGTTTATTAAAAGAAAAGCAATCAACAGAAAATCAGTCCATAAGGAGGGTGGGAAAAAAAACACTAGTACAAATGACATAAACCAGGTTAAACAGACCCAGAACTTAAACACACTGGAGCAGGGAGAGCAGTGTTTATACAGGTTGACAGTACATGGAAGGATTTAGGGACAAGGAGAGATGATCTGGCAGTGAGCAGTGGGGAAAGCTGGCTATAAATACAAGGGGCCACAGGTGAAATCAATCAGGGTTAACGAGAAACAAGAAGCTAAAGAAACTAACTGGGAAGTGGAGCAGAGGGATTAACAAAATAAAAGCCAGGAGCAGGAAGTAAAGCTAAACAAAACTAGAGCCAAAAACGGGGAGTGTGACATTCTGTTCTTCTTAACATGTTCAGATCTTCAGGTGCAGGTGACCAGATCAAAAATGTACCATGGTTCTACTTGGGCAGATGTGACGTGTCAAAGCAGCTGTTTACCTGATCGTCTTTCATACATCTGGTACAAGAATGGACAGAAGATTCAGAGACAGTCAACATCTTCTTATGCAGATTACTTTACTTCTGCTGACAGCATTTCCTGTGCTGTAAAAGGACATGAGAAGTCCTATATAGTTAGATAGATAGTTATTGTTGATCTAGAAGTGAACACAGAGTCAGATATTTGATAAAGGTTAAAGGATTTAAGTGTCTAAGGTTATAAAATTAGGCTCCTCAGTGAATTTAATAATGTCAGGTGAGAATATCATGGCTAACACATAATTCAATTCACGTTAATTCAACAGTAGAACCCATCAGTGTGCAGAGCGATGCTCAAAGACAGAATCTGAGTCATTTGTCTGCTCACCTTTGTTCAGACCTACTGAAATGTAGAACATTTTGACTTTTTAAGTCTGTTATGTTAACGGGATGTTTTCCTTTTTGCAGACATACACATTCAAGTATATTGAAAGATTAAGTTTTTTATCTTTCAGGTGTTCGTGGTGAATCCCGCAACAGAGTGATTTACACTGACAGAAGAATCTGTGTCTTCAAAGGTTCATCAGTGGACATTTCATGTACTTACACTAGTTATTATCAGGTCAAATCTAAATTCTGGTTCAGTCCTGAACGTAGTCGTCAGTGGCAGAATCCCTCACAGCCTGAGGGAGAGACAGGACGCTCCACTCTGAGAATCACTGACCTGAGAGAGACAGATTCAGCCCAGTATCACTTCAAATTCATAACACAGAGCTTTGAATGGAGGAGCAGTTTACCTGGAACAACTCTGACTGTCACAGGTAATAACAAAGAAAACAAACACAAAGTAAAATGTAAAAAAAAAAATTATTTATAGCTGAAAAACATTAGAAACTACTAATGAAAAACATTAGTAGTTGTCCTTCTGAAAAACATTAGTAGTTTCATTCATGTTTTAAGTTTCATTTTTTCCAAAGACGCTGTTGTATTACTTTCCTTCAAGTTACCTGTAGCATTTTTACCCAGTTTTTCTGGAAAGTGATTAAACTTTGGCTTCTTCTTCCTCCATTACTGTACATCCAGCTCTGCAGGTGCAGGTGATCAGATCAACAGTCCACCAGTTTTACACCGAGGCTGAGCTGAAGTGTCTCAGCAGTAAGAGTCCAACTGGTCGTCTTACATTTGTTTGGTTTAACAATGGACAGAAAATCAACAAGATGGAAACTGCATCTTATAAAGGCCAGTTTAATCCTGGAGACCACATCTCCTGTGCTTTAAAGGAACATGAGGATTGTCCTTCTCCTCCAGTGTGTGAGTTTACTTCTCTGTATTTCTAACCTAATGTCAAGTTGTAATTCAAAGTAACAAAGCAGCAAAGTGTTTTTAATATGGATGTTTTAAAGAAAAAAAATCCTTAAACACTTTTGTTCAATATTTTCTTTGTATGTTTATTTAGATATTTAAACTTCTTAGAAATTATTGACCATCAATGAGCCACAGTTCAGCCTGATCAATGTCTCCGAAACAGTTTTAACAAAAGCTGATTTTTCCTTCTACAGATCCTCCACAGCTTCCCTCTGTGTCAGTGAGTCCCTCTGCTGAGATAGTGGAGGGTAGTTCAGTGACTGTGACCTGTAGCAGTGATGCTAACCCAGCAGCTAATTATACCTGGTACAAGAAGAACCAAACAGTGGTCAACAAGAAGAACGGAAATCTAAATGTTCAACCTCTTAATCAAGAACCACAACTTGTCTTCGTCTCCATCCAGTCCTCTGACTCTGGACAATATTACTGTGAAGCTGAGAACAAGCTGGGGAGGAACAGATCTGGAGACATTAGTCTTAATGTGAAATGTGAGTAAAACAACTTATATAAGTAGAAACATAGTGGAATAATTTGGCTGATCATACTCACTTTCTTCAGCTCTGCCTGCTTTCAGTCACAAAACCATCTAGAATGTTTCTGATGCTTCTACACTTGTTTTCTTATTTCAACACGTGTAGCATCAGATACATATGACCTCATTTCTATTAGTTAAATTTATGTCAGAGCACAGTGATTTATCATAATACATATCCTGCAAACAATAAACTGTGTTCAAATGTTTCCTCCTCCAGATCCTCCACAGCTTCCCTCTGTGTCAGTGAGTCCCTCTGCTGAGATAGTGGAGGGTAGTTCAGTGACTCTGACCTGTAGCAGTGATGCTAACCCAGCAGCTAATTACACCTGGTACAAGCAAAAAGGCCCAGATCTTAAATACAGCCATGAAAAACCACAGCTTGTCTTCAGATCTATCAAGTCTTCTGCCTCTGGACAATATTACTGTACAGCTGAGAACAAACTGGGGAGGAGGACATCTGAAGTTGTCTCTATTAATGTAAAATGTGAGTAAAACACAGACAACTTTTTAAATATTAACAAAAACTTTATGTTTTGCTAATTATTCACTTTAACTTCTTCTTCTTGTAACCGTGAAAAAAAGCAGACATATAAACTGTTGTGGCCGCTGCAGTTTGTTTGAAGACATATAATCATGAATTAGACAACAGGAAGATTTTCTCTTTTATTGGGATTTTTTTCTTCACTGTGTCATAAACAAGTTGAAACTTTTACAGGCGATAACAAAACTGTGTAGCTTCACGGCATGTGGCCTATGAGCCATTTACCATCCACCTCTTCCTTCATGACAAACAGAAATTTCTTACATCTTATTCAGTTCTTGTACATTTAAGTCCTGCTGTGAAGTCCAATGAAGAATTTGATTTTTCTTTCTCCTCCAGATCCTCCACAGCTTCCCTCTGTGTCAGTGAGTCCCTCTGCTGAGATAGTGGAGGGTAGTTCAGTGACTCTGACCTGTAGCAGTGATGCTAACCCAGCAGCTAATTACACCTGGTACAAGGAGAATGAAGACTCACCAAAAGCTTCAGGACAGATCTTCACCATCACTGACATCAAACCTGAACACAGTGGGAATTATTCCTGTGAAGCCCAGAACACAAAAGGACGTCAAAACGCCACCTTATATCTGATTGTTGCTGCAGGTAAATTATTACATTCAACTGCACAAACCATGCACCATATTTAATGCACATTCAACATAATGTTTGAGAATTTGAATGAATATTACAATAGTTTTTCATCTGCCAATATTGAAGTTAGCAGATTGGCAGATGAAAAACTAAACTTGAACATTAGGACACAGCAGAAATAGACAACTATCAGCAAAATTGTATATAAACGTTTTTTACAAATGTAAATTATAGGATAATACATTTCTCATACTGTGTGTTTTCATTGAAGTTATGAATATTGGTACCAGGGGAAACTTTGAGAAGCTTTAAAACAGTCATTGCCTCTGGACAGGAGTCAGAAACAGAGTAGTGTGAATTTGAATCATCTGAGTTTGTCTCATATTGCTAATGTGTGCAGAACAAGGTTTTTATCATTGGTGTTTGATCAAAGACTTATAGCATTTTATTTTTATGTTGTTAACATGTTTTCTTTCACCCTGTAAAAATATACAAACTGTGGTCTCTGGAATTTCTGCAGAAATATTGCTGTTTGTGAAAGTTCAGAGAGTGAGAGCACAGAAAATTAAAACCTTGTAATGAAATCTTAATGAATGTCTGTGTAAAACTGACTTTAAGAGGGTGAGTTAGAACAAACCATTGAAACAAAGGAGATGTTTCATCTCCAGCTGGTCTGGGACAGCCTCAAACCTCCAGTAATGGACAGACTGACAGACATCCTCCCTGTACTGAGCAGGAAATGAAGCATTGATGTTGCAGACACACATGCACCATAGTCCTGGTTTTGTTCCTGCTATAAATCACACAATTGGCCCAAACAGGCTGTAACACTCAAATGAACCGTCGCTCTTCTCTTGATTGTTCCCCAGGATCATGGAAATCAGCAGCAGCTAGAGTAACCACTGCTGTTCTCCTACTTCTCCTTGTCCTCTGTGTCTTCTTATGGATCAGGTCAGAAGCTTTGTTTCACTAAATGGCTCGTTAATAATTCATTGAAAGTCTGTTTGTCAGGATTAAAACATTCAGTCTATTTTAAAATTATTCTTATTTTAACCAGAAACAAGAAGAATACTGAGGAACCATCTGAGCCTGAAGACAGACCAGACAACAGGGAACAGGTGAGAGTTGTTAAATTCAGCTTCCTGTTTCGCCTCTGTCCACACCCTCAATCACTGATAAGTGTGTTTGGGTTTGGTTATAAATGTGCTGTGATGAACCAGTAAACGCATCCAACAGTGGCGTCATGAGGTCTGAGAGGACACTTGTACTTTTCTACAGCAAAGCTAGAAGCTAAAGAACCACAGATCAGCGAAAACCAGTTACTCTTCACAGGAGAGGAACCTGCCTGCAGACAGGTGAGGTCCTGGAGTCGTACACCTGTACATCACAGTGAGAAGTTAAACCCTGAAGATCAGGACAAAGAATAAATTCACTGGAAGTTAACTTACTCATCTGAGAAGAATCTTTGTGGTGACAACAGTGATACTATGACCATCTTTCCTGCAGATGTTGATGCTTTGGTCTTTTCAGGACAGACCTCTCCAGTCAAGATAAACACATTTTACCACATGTCCCGTGTGTAGCTGAAGTACTTTTGTCTTTGCAGCATCTACCTGCTGAGGGACAATCAGAAGAGCCTGAAAACCTTCTGTATGCCAGTGTCAACTTCTCCAAGAAAGAGACGGATGCTGTCTACTCCAACATCAGAGCAGCTCAGCCCCACAAGGAGGAGGAGGAAGTGACTGAGTACTCTGCTGTCAGATTTGTCAGTAAAAGTACTGCACAGAGATGAGCAGCTCCCCACACAGTAACATCACCAAACTAAAAGTACTAATTGAATTCATTCTTTAATGAATTGTTGGCTTATTTTATGTCAAACGGGAACAAATATCGCTCAGCACAGCAGATGGTCAGTGTCACCACTTATCACATCCATAAAACACAATTCTTTCATCATTCTAGAGGCAGTTTCACAGTCGACCACAGTTTCACTCAGATGAACCAAACACGTGAATGAAAACAATCCATTGGTGACCATCAAAGGTTCAACGACCTCTTGACTCAACAGTTTCT
Source organism: Channa argus (assembly GCF_033026475.1). NCBI lineage: Eukaryota > Metazoa > Chordata > Actinopteri > Anabantiformes > Channidae > Channa > Channa argus. The sequence continues at coordinate 4,309,299 of NC_090199.1, forward strand.
ATTTCTGCTTCTGAAATCCAGTCAGTTTGAACTGATGAATCCTGTCAGATGAGAAGTGTAATGTCTTCAAGAACTCTAAGAAAGTCCACCGACCACTAAACAGCACCTCTGGGGTCCACGAGTGAAACACGTGTTCTAATGTAGATGTAGTTTCCAATCACTGCCACTAGATGATAGTAAAGAGACACGTTTTCCTAATGAGAGACCGTTTCTAGTCCCAGTACATCACATGATGAACTGTGTACTGCATTCTTTTCTTTCTGATTATATTTTTGTTTTATCTCTTTTTTTATTAGTCTTCTCACACATTTTTTTTTCATGAGCCAAGTACCAGTGGTCAGTATTTTTACTCTTTTGAAAAATTAATTTTACTTAGTTATGTAACTTGTTTTTTTTTCCTTTTTTGGTTTTTGATAATAGCTTGCTTATATATTTATACAATAAAAAAATCATTTTTTTTAATATTCTTCATACTACATACTTTTACTTTCTATTTTTACCAATTGAATTGCACCGCAGTGATATATATTTTTTAATTTGTCATTTGCAATTCTTTGCCTATTTTTACTTTTCAGATTTCTTGCATCAGTCTTTACATGTTTATTGGTTTTGAAGCTGAATGTGCCAGAATTCTACCCACTTTTAATTAAAAATGTCTCAGTTTTTCTGAAGTCTTTTCAATTTTCTAAATTGTTTTATTGTTTATGTTTATGGGATGTTGTAGTGTGTCTAACATGTTTGATTCTAACAGGCCTCATAACGACATTATCACACCCTCTTAAATGAAGTAGTTCATACTTTTGCAGGCAGAACACTACTTTTTGGATTTGTTGCTATGTGCTGCCACCTGGTTCATCATGCTGCTAAATCAGCTAAATGAGAAGGAAGTTGTGCGTATCTTTAACAACATGACTTCTACTCTGTAAAAAAAAGTTCTTGATTTAGTTATTCTGCACTTTACTTACTGTTCCTACAAATATGTTATGACTCTGTAGTTACAGACACAACGTGAGCAGCTATGAGTTTCACAGCAGTACTGAGTGGATTTATTGTCTTTCTTGCTGTCCCAGGTACAGGAGTGTAGATTGTAGATATTGTAAGATTTTTACACTCGGAGCAGCCAAAAATCAGGTTATAATGTAAAAACGTGATTAAGTTATTCTCACACAGGATGTAGATTTGTTCAGTAAAGTGATTCATTGGGATCCAGAGCCTGTGCCTAAAATTCAGACATCAGAATTTCCTCTTTTTCCTTACAGATCACTTTGTTTGCTGTTTATCTGTGTAAAGTCTGTGTATCTTGACAGATGCAGAAAACGTGTTTGAACAAAAGTCTGCTGAGCTCTGCCTGGTGCTCTTTAGTAGTTTAACACTTGGGAGTCTGCGTTGGTGTTAGGTTCCAAGACTCTAGAGTAGATTGGTGGACACACTAATGGTTTACTAGTGGATTATCTTAAACTGAACCTAAACTTTAACCATTCACGTCTTTTCTTCACTGTGAAGGAAATGATTACATGAAGAATCTCTCAGTTGCTACTATTGTCATTTAATATGACAGTAATATGTGGAGTCGACTTTTAACATAGAGTGTGTAGAATTCTGCAAAAAGTGGTAAGTAGGTAAATTAAATTGTTAAAGGGCCTGGTGGATCAGTGGTAGAGCACTGGGATGCACTGGGATGCAGAAGGCCACGTGTTCAAATCCCAAACCACCAGGTGCTGCCCCACCCAGCAACCAAGGGTGTCAGTCCCGGATAAGATGGGAGGCTTGTGGTAGGAAGGGCATCCAGCGTAAAAACTCCTGCCAAATCAACGTGAAGAACATGTTCCACTGTGCCGACCCCTGAAGGGACAAGCCGAAAGCCAGTGAGTTTAAAGAAAATAATTAAAAAAAGGATTATTATTATTGTTATTTTGGTCTCTGATGTAATGACTGAAAATGGTTTCTGATGTTTCTCTGTTACAGTGGTACAGAGCCAGAATGTTTGGGAGGTGACTTACACTTCTACTAACATCTGTGCCTTAAAAGGATCAACAGTGACCATTAACACACCCATCCACAACCAACCCTGTTTCTAAAGTTGAGAAAACTTTGTGGTTTTTAAAATGGAGTAATTATGTTTATGTGGATCTGAAAACAGACCCTGATTATTCAGGTCGTGTGAATTATCACTGTGAAAACAATAAATGCTCTCTGACAATCAGAAACCTAAGACTCAGTGACTCAGCTGAGTACAAGTTCAGGTTTATAACAAAAATAGAACATGGAACATATGTTGGTTTACCTGGAGTCACTTTGTCTGTCACAGGTTACAGTTTCCTTATGATTTATATTTATTTAGTTTAGTGATACGTAGTGTTATGTTGTTTAGTATACAGATCTCCAGGTCCAGGTGAGAGGACCTGTCGACAGTTTTCTAACTCAGTAGAGCTGAAAGTGTCAGAGCAGTTGTCCTCTACCTGATCATCCTAAATACATCTGGTACAAGAATGAACAGATTCAGACAGAAACACAGAGTTTTTAGAGAAACTACTTCCTACAAACAGTGATTCCTGTGCTGTAACAGGACATGAGACTTGTTTTTGTCCTAATTCTCTAGCATCCCTTGAAATGGCTGTTTTTAGGGTTATGTTAGGGTCACAAATAAAGTTAGGGGGTTTGACATTTACCGAAGTTGTGATAAGTGTAAAGAGCAGAGACTCACATTAAGTCAAGGTTCCTATTGATGATGAAGGAACATGTTTACTAACAGAATGTGCTATAAAAAATTGACAACAATTAGAACAAATATTATAAATATATATAAATATTTAGCTCTACTACTATAAACTTCTGCTTTACTACTATAAATATGTACTGTAATTGGAAAAAGCAGAAAACATTAAACACAAGTTGTAGTCATCAGAGTATATCGCAGATATTTGCAGAACCTTGGACAGCTCCAAGATCAGAACTCTGGACAGAGACAGTCAAACATAATGAAGAAAGTTTTAAATGTGGGTGGTTTTACTTTCTGTAATTCTTCTTGTATAAATGACTCACTGTAGGATAGAAACTGTTTAGAAAATAAAGAATAACTGTCATTATACTCTTAAATACTGCATGTTTCTCCTCCAGATGCTCCAAAGTGTCACTGAGTCCATCCATGGAAATTGACGAGGGCAGTTCATTGACTGTGACTTGTAGCAGTGATGCTAACCCAGCAGCTAAATACACCTGGTACAAGAAGAATAGAAATCCAGACCTTCAGCTCATCAGTAAACCACAGCTTGTCGTCAGCTCCAGCCGGTCCTCTGATGCTGGACAGTATTACTGTGCAGTTGGGGAGGAGGACGACTGAAGAAACCTCTCGATGTTTAATGTGAGTAAAAAACAGGTTATGAGATAAGGAGACAAAATCTGTGACTCTCACAACTTTAACATATAAACTTTACTTTCATGTCTCCTGGGAACAGTTGTCCCTGCCTTGTAACTGAAATCTGACATGTTTTGGTTTTTGAAGCTGTCCTACTGAGTTGGTGACTGTCTTTCTATTTCAGTTTTTACACTGGGCCTGCTTTACTCTCTGTGCTCTTCTTTGCTTAAGAAATAAAAGCTACAATCGTACCTTCCTGCCTCGCAGTCTGTGTTTGAGTCCATCTGCCCTGTTGTGACATTGGAGATCAGGATTTCTCAGTTTCTGTTACTTCAGTTTTAAACATTCATCAAAATCAGTTTATTGTTAATCCCCCGTCTTCAATGAAGTGCAACACTGGACGGAGTAAGTAACATTTAAACTTTTATGCAGAAACCATCTTTAATGACCCACAGTACATGTTTAAAATTTTGTTGCCAAAAGTACAACTCGAACTATGAGGCATCAGAGAGTAAAATCCATATGTACTGTCAATTTATAATCCATATTTACATATAGAGATAAGTAACAGAAAGGACACTTAAACATGTTTAAAACATAATTTAAAAATGTCTGTAAAGAAAATGCATGCAGACATTGTTTACTCTTACTAGTCATGTGATTGTCATTGTGGCAATTATTTAAAATATAGTTATAATGTATTTAGTTCATTCTGTCAGTTCTGTCTACTTCCTGTTTGGGAGTGACGCTGTGAACCCGAGGCTCTAATTGGCAGCTTCAGGTTTTGGCACGAGGTGCAGAGAGCAGCTTCTAGAGCCAATGGACATGGTTTTAATCTTCGTGACCTCCTGTGGTTGGACAGTTGTCTGCTACAGCAGGTGAAGGTGCGGTGTTGGGGTTGATTCTCTGATCTTAGATCAAGACCTTTTTTCCAAATGGTTTTAGGATTTTGTTACCCGTTCTCTCAGAACGGTCTACATCGCGCTCTTAACTGTCCGTGTGCTCGCACATTTCCTGTGCTCCACCTCAAACCTTCCTTCACGCGCGGAGAATTTCTGCTCTTGGATCTTTGCGCTCGCGCTCAGAATCACCAAACCATAGCATTCAAGCGGCCTTGACCAGTCACGTGGCAGGGTGCGGGAAGAAGGATGACCGGAAGGCGAGTCCTGTAGTACATTAGCATGTTTGTTACTTTTTCGTTTTGACTTTGAGTGAACGTAGAAGAGAAGCTCATGGCGGCTGTTTTGTACAACCTGCTATGAAGAAGGAAAAACGTAGCTTAAATCCCTGTGTAGCAGCCGGTCTTCAAATTATCTCCGGTTAGTAGCATTACTGTTTGTTCCTACACTGTTAGCAGCAGAGCTAACCACAAACTATGGATGATACTTTGTGAAATGTAATCTATTACAGTTGTCTGTCATATTTGACCTTCGACTAAAGCTTAAAATGAACCGTAACAACCCAACACACTCATTCTGTCATTTATTGACTTATTTTATCTTTACATGGATAAATTACTGGACCTAATTTTACCTCTAAAACCTAAAATATGAAACATCTGGGGTTAATTCCTAACAGTTAATGAAATTTGTTTCAGTTATAAAATAATAAAAGGACCAAAAGTAGATAAACTGATTTATGGTCAAATGTAGTTTTGCTGTCCTCTAGAAGTGAAGCTTGTTCCACACTTTCGTGTTTGGTTCGGCTTTTGATTTGAACATGTTTGGTACGTGTTGATTCACACTAAGAGGATTTTCAGTTCTGCATTTCCAGTTGGACTTGGGAACATGAGCAAATGACAGAGGTGAAAACACCCCAGTGAGGGCAGCTCACCTACAGCATGTGATTCCAAAGGCAGCGTAAAAAGGAAAATTAAAATGAGTAACTAACTATGCTGCATTCATTTTTCTTCTCACGTTTCAGTGTATTAACTTGGCTTTCAAGTGTTAAATGATGCAAACTGTCACATCTGCCCTGATAAAGCTGGCAACTCACTTTTATCCAGACACTGAACTGTTTCTAAACCCAAAAAGTATATTTGAAGAGATGTTTTATCACTCAGTATTTGCATAAAGATATGTTTTAGTTGTTGTTGTTGTTTTTTAATTTGAGCTATAAATGTTATTTTTGTGTCATAATATTTACCTTATTTTTTCTAGTTAAGCAAATGAATAATGTGAAGAAAAAAGAAATCTGACACCCTGATTTCTATCTTCTACTTACTAGTGACAGAGGAAAGACATATTTACAGTTTATTCATGTAATGTGAGTAGAGTTGTCTCTTGATGTGACTGATGAACTTCCTGTCTATAACTTGTTCTGTTGTCTTTAGTCACACAGACACATCAGCAGAGCAGCTATGAGTTTAATCGCAGCAGTGAATGGACTTGTCGTCTTCTTTCTCTCCGTGTCAGCTGCTGTACATTTACATTTACACATCAGTTTGCTGAGCTGGATTTTAAAGTTAGTGAGGGAGAAGTGTGTGAATGTCAAACTCCCTGAAAAGGTATGAATGATTGAATGTATATACAGACACTGTAAATATGCAAATGTTAGGATTTTGATTTGATTTGTTTCATCATTAACACAGTATTAAATCACACCAGCCATGTTGTAGTCTGTTTTTCTGACCTTAGTGTGATGTTAGTTAACTCTTTATAGTAAAGATCATCTGCTCTGACATGTTTCTGATTAAACTTTGGGTTCTTCCTCCTCCATTACTGTACATCCAGCTCTGCAGGCTCAGCCTCGGTGTAAAACTTGTGGACTGTTGATCTGAAGTGTCTCAGCAGTAATAGTCCAACTGGTTGTCCTACATTTGTTTGGTTTATCAATGGACAGAAAATCTACAAGATGGAAACTGCATCTTATAAAGGCCAGTTTAATCCTGTAGACCACATCTCCTGTGCTTTAAAGGAACATGAGGATTGTCCTTCTCCTCCAGTGTGTGAATTTACTTCTCTGTATTTCTAATCTAATGTCTAGTTGTAATTCACAGTAACAAAGCAGCAAATAGTTTTTCAGATCCTCCAAAGCTTCCCTCAGTGTCAGTGAGTCCCTCTGTTGAGGTAGTGGAGGGTAGTTCAGTGAATCTGACCTGTAGCAGTGATGCTAACCCAGCAGCTAATTATACCTGGTACAAGGAGAATGAAGACTCAGCAAAAGCTTCAGGACAGATCTTTACCATCACTGACATCAGACCTGAACACAGTGGGAATTATTCCTGTGAAGCCCAGAACACAATAGGACGTCATAACTCCACCTTATATCTAACTGTTGTTGCAGGTAAATTATTACATTTTGTTCTGGAAACTGCACCATATTTCTTGAACATGCGACACAGTGCGTGCAAATTTCATTTATTGCTGTCACTTTGTATCAACCAATTTATTGAAATCTGTAATGTCAGATAAATATATTAGAGAAGAGCATAAAGGGAGGAAGTTAAAGGAAGAAGCAAAGGGCATGTTTTAAACGTGGTTTTGTTTATTTCTCCTGTTAAGTAATGATGTACAGCTAAACCCAGGTCCCTCAGTAGACCTCAACCTGGGACTGCTGAGGTGCGAACCAAAGGGGCAACTACAGTGGACAAGATGGGATATATTACACATGCTAAGTGCTGAAGCCTCTTGCTGGGCTTGTGCAGAACACAGACACTTTTATGGAACTTAATCAGGAAAGATTTTAAAAAGTAGGTGAGGTACTGATCTAAATCAGAGGCTCTGTGGTTAATTCTGACATGTTTGGCTTAGAAATGCCTCATTTTAAATGTTACTCTCACCTAAAATGAATTTTAATTATATGGTTTTATATAATCAACCCTCTCATAATGTTTCTAATGTACCATGATCTTATAATTGTATTTGGGATATGATGATGCTAATTGCATTATTTCTTACCATATTTACACAATCACTTAAGATTGTGTAAAGATATTTTTAAAGATTGTTCAGAATCAGGAGTCGGGAAACTAAAGAAGATCCTGCTCCAAAAGTGAAAACTTCCATGTGGACTGCATAATGTTTTAATCTGTATCTGATCGGAAAGAGCAGAAATAATTATTTATGGTGACAAATCACATCATAACCAAACAGCCTGGGATCGATAAAAGAACTGTTTTCTAAGTGTCTCGTTCCATTGTTCTCTGTTGGGAGGTGTATGATCCTTAACCTCTTATTCATATTCTCTGCCTTCTCTGTCCAGAATGTGAACGTTGCTGTATTCAAAGATAGAATCCTCACTATTGAAGTATCTAGGAAACACAAACTAGGAGTCATCAGGACTCTGCAGCACAGGGCAGAAAACAACCCAACCTCCATGGAACCAAAAAAGAGAGAAACCTGAGGACAAGTTTGGGTCCATGAGGGAAACTCGTGTTCTACTGTAGTTTCCAATCACTGCCACTAGATGACAGTAGAGACTCATTTTCCTGATAAGAGACAGTTGATACACCTGTGATGAAAATGATAAAAACTAAGAGATAAAGAAGTGAAGACATATTGTATAATCAGAAAAAAAACAGTACACAGTTTAAACTGGGAGTCAATTTTATTTCCTTACTTGTTCATGAAAATTTATAAAGATATTTTCTTTATTCTTTGATAAGTCATCTGATAATAACTTACTGTGTCAATGCTTATATATTTACTGTGATAAGCAAAACTAATCATTTAAAATTTGCGTCTAAATACATACTTTTACTTTCTATTTTTACTATTTTAGTTTCACCCAGTATTAATTGTTGTATGATATATTGTTTGTGTATTTAATTATCACATTTGTTGCATCATTGTTTACATGTGTTATGATTAAGTTGCTTATTGTATCACTGTATTCTACCCACACTTAACTGAAAATGTCTTATGAATTTTCTCTTGTGTTTGTTGGATGTTGTAATGTAAAAGGTTTGACACCAACAGGCCACATGACCACATTATCACAACCTCTACAAAGAAGAAGTTCATATTTTTGCAGGCAGATATTTACTTCCTGAGTTTCGCTGGTCTGCAGGAATTTGGCTTCTCGTGCATGTAAATAAGGTAAAAGAAGTTAATAATGACAAAGCTGAGTTCAAGTTCAGGTTCATAACAAACCAGAACATGGGACATATTTTGGTTTACCTGGAGTAAACGTGTAAAGGGCAGAGGGTCACATTAAGTCAAGGTTCCTTCATTGTGCCTCTTTACATTCCACCCAGCGCCAACGCTAAGGACGCACTCGGTGAACTGTACAGAGCTATAAGTGAACTGCAGAACACAAATCCCAATTCACTGTTTATTGTCGCTGGCATTTTCAACCATGCAGATTCCAGCATGCAGACCGCTCACCAAACACCACAGACCAGGTGTGAGGCAAGTGAAAACCTGGCCTCTAGGAGCCATCTTTGCTCTTCAGGGCTATTGTGTGCATACTGACTGGGACATGTTCATGGATGTCAACATCTCCAAGACCATCACCACACGTCCCAACGAGAAACTGTGGCATCGAGACACCGCTGGTTTGGCTAGGTTTGCCAGATATGCTTTTAAGTCAACCAGGATTTCTGTGTTGGGAGGCGTGCACAGGCAGCAGAGCTATGTCTACATACACCTTCATGTTCAGGACCGATTCATGAGCTACATCAAAGGCCCGTTGTAGTCTCTCTCTAAATAAACTAACGTAATCCAGAATGTTAGTTTTTGGACTTGGCTTCTCTGAGAGCCATTTCTCACGGAGCAAACGCAATGGGCCGCGCACAGTGTGGTCAAAAACTAAACCCAAAGACTCCTGGTGAGTTTCCCGCACAGCAAATAACAGCAGCGGTAGCCCCTCATCCCACTCACGGTTAGACTCAGTGCAGAACTTCCGAATAACGCTTTTTAACGTTTAATGAAAGGATGATATGAGCTCTGTCATAACTTGTGCAAACATGGACATGAAGTTTGTTCCTTAGTCACTATGAATGCACTTCTGGAGGCCGAATGTTGAGAAAAACTTGACAAGAGCTTTCACGATGGATCTGGCTTTTAACGAGCGTAGTGGCACAGCCTGAGGATAACGCGTTGTCGCAGACGTTATTATACGGATGTACAGATTTTGTTTTTGGTAATGGATCGACAGAGTCTACGATTACATGTTCAGATAGTTCTCCAACAACAGGGATCGATCATAGTGGAGTGGCAGGGATTTAATGATTTGCCTTACCAGAGGTTTGGCAGGTGTGGCAAGAACAGCAGAACTTTCCAACATCGGATTTAGGTCCAGGTCAGAAGAAATAACAAAGGACACGATTGTAAGTTTTTCTTCTGTCTAAGTGCCAGAACATGCTGTGATCATGTGTTTGACTCTGAACTTGGAGACAAAAAGGCTGAGGGACAACAATTTGGCACACAGAGTCATATGTGGAACCAGAGCTCGGAGACCAGCTACCAGCTGATAGAACACCATCATCTAGCAGGTAAGACACAAACTTTTCACATGTGGGATTTTGAGATGAAGTGGGATCTGATTGCTGCGCTCTAATGAATTGATTTCTGTCTAATGAGAGAGACAGAATCTTATCATCATGCTGTAAATCAATGCAGACAGATTCATTAGAGTCGTTAATCTCTGGTGGAAAACTTGTGGGTTTAGAGGTACTCACGAAGGAGTCACTGAGATCCACTGAGAAGTTTCAACTTCAATTTTATTTATATTACCACACTTCACAATTCACAAAGTAATCTCAAGGCACTTTACAGAATAAAGTCAAGACTATAAAGATGTATAGAGAGAACCCAACAATTCCCCCTGGAGCAAGTCCTAGGCACCAGTGGAGAGGAAAACTCCCTTTAATGTAAGAAACCTTCAGCAGAACCAGGCTCAGGGTGGGCAGCCATCTGGCTTGAATGATTGGGGTGAGTGGAAAGTGAAGAGAGAAGAAAAAATCAGCAACAATCGGGCGTGTTGGTAGGACCAGTAGCTGCACAATGGAAAACACACAGCTTCAAAGCCGGGGACACCTGCAGAAAGGCACAGAGAGAGGGAGACAGAGAAGGACAAAGACAACTACGGAAGAAAACGTACAGTTAATGTCATACAGTGGTGACAAATGTGGGCGGGAGGAGAGCATAGAAGGACAGGAGGAGGGGGGTCCCCCAGCAGTCTAAGCCTATACCATATCTATAACTAACTATAACCTTTATGAAAGAGGAAGGTTTTGAGCCTAGACTTAAAAGTAGAGAGGGTGTCTTCTTCCCGAATCTGAACTGGGAGCTGGTTCCACAGGAGAGGAGCTTATAGCTAAAGGCTCTGCCTCCCATTCTACCTTTGGAAATTCTGGGAACCACAAGTAGGCCTGCATTGTGAGATCGAAGTGGTCTACTGGGATGATGTGGTGCTATAAGGTCTTCTATATATAATGGAGAGACTCTTCAGAGTCAGACTAAATTCTATTCTAGATTTATTGGGAAGCCAATGGAGAGAAGCTAGTGAAGGTGAAATATGATCTCTCTTGCTAGTTCCAGTCAGCACTCTTGCTGCAGCATTTTGGATTAATTGCAGGCTCTTTAGGGAGCTACTGGGGCATCCTGAAAGTAGGGAATTACAGTAGTCCAACCTAGAAGTAACAAATGCATGGACCAGTTTTTCGGCATCACTTTGAGACAGGATGCTCCTAATTTTTGCAATGTTCCGTAGGTGGAAAAATGCTGTTCTAGAGATTTGTTTTATATGTGAGATAAAGGACAAATCCTGGTCAAAAATAACTCCAAGGTTCCTTGCAGTAGTACTGGAGGCCAGACTTATGCCATCTAGAGTAACAATATGGTTGGACATCATATCTCTGAGATTTTTGGGCCCAAATACTATGACTTCAGTTTTGTCTGAGTTTAGAAGTACATAACTGTGGGACATCCAGGCCTTTATGTCTTGTAGGCTTGAAGCTTGACTGATTTTTTTCATCTGGTTCCATAGATAGATATAGCTGGGTATCATCAGCATAGCAATGGAAATTTATGGAGTGTTTTCTAATAATGTTGCCTAAAGGAGACATAAAGTAAAAAGTATTGGTCCTAACACAGAGCCCTAGACCTAAACATAGGTCTAGGTCCTAAATATAGGTCTAGGTCTGATAAGCTAGAGTGAAAAATTGCTGATACTCCTCCACCTCGGCCTGTGCTTCTAGGAACATGATAATTAATATGACTTGGGGGCGTTGACTCATTTAAACTGACATATTCTTCCTGTTGTATCCAAGTTTCCGTGAGACAAAATAAATCGAATTGATCGCTTAATAAGTCATTTACTAATAGTGATTTGGAAAAAAGAGATCTGATATTTAATAATCCACATTTAATAGTTTTGGGGTTTTGTTCTGTAAGAGGAGTAGTCTTAACTTTTATTAGGTTATTATGATTAACTCCTCTTGTGGTAATTTTTGGTTTATGAAATTTAGTTGGTCGGGGAACAGACACAGTTTCTATAGGTATGTGGGAGTTGTGGGGGAATGACGGTTGTAAGGACACTGCAGAGAGGCGTGTAGGACTGGAACTGGAAACTACCGAGTCCAACATTGTTTTGGCAAAGTTAGACACAGATTCAACATTCATTTTAGCGTAATTGGGCGTCATTAACTCCGGTGTGAATAATAATATTACTGTATTTACATTTATCTTTAGACAGAAGTTTCAAATATGATTCAACGTCACCCGCTCTGGCCCCAGGAAGACATTTGACTATGGCCGCTGGAGTCTCTAACTTCATGTTGCGGACTATAGAGTTGCCAATGACCAGAGTTGGTTTCAGCGGGTGAGTGGCTGAGTGGGGAAAATCGATTAGAAACGGAGACAGAGGGAGACAGAGAAGCCATTGCTAATGGATAAGTGCTAAGCTAGCGAAGCTAAAATAGGTAAATTGTGGAATTAGTAAACGTTAGCTGGTTATGTTTTATAAGAGCAAGTGCTTGTGTAATAACAAGGGTATGTCACGACTCAAGTATTAATTGTTGTGTTAAGAAATCACTTATTTAAGTAAAATGAGAGCTGCAATTAATCAGTTAACAGTCCTTCGATAGAAACCCAAGAGTGTGCAGAAACAGGAAGTGACACAATAAGTTTACCGCAAGAGGAAGTCACTTCCTGTTATGTCATTTCTCTTACTTGCCCTACTTATCTTTTCCCCGTCTAGTACTCAATTCTCTCCGGGTTTGTGTTTCCTGTCATGATCCGAAATTCCTGTTACACTTCCTTCCTTTGGAGTTTATTTTGTAGCCCCTTTTACCCACTTCCTGTTCCTAGTTCTGTTCTTTAGCTTTAACCTTCGTTATCCCTCTTTATTGTTTGCACCTGTTTCCCTCAGTATTTAAGTCCAGCCTTCCCCACAGTTCCTTGCCAGATCCTCGTCATCTCACTCTTAGCCAACACTCTGAGCCTTTGGTTTACCTGATCGTAGCAATCCTGACTCCTATATTTTGGATTCTGTTTTCCAGCAACTTATGGTCTGAGGTTTGGTGAATTTCTGTTATTACTTTCCTTTGCCTTTTTCCTTCTGTTCATTTGTTTAGTAGTTTGTTTTTTATCTGTGTCCTATTTCATTTGTTGTATTTCTGTTTGTTAGTTTGCTAGTCTTTTCCTGTGTGTTCATTTAGATTTATTTTTCATAACCTAGTCTTATTTTACTCCTGAACCTTTTCTTGTGTTAATTTTGGTTAACTATGTATCCCTCTTGTTGTTGACATTTGTTTTATTACATTGGTAGAGAGGCTATGAGAGCTAGAAACATGGCCCTGCCAGGATAGCTTGAGTGTTCGTCCCGATAGGTAAAACTGAAGCCAGGCTAGAGCGGATCCAGAAATGCTCAAGTCACAGTGCAGACAAAAGGATCTGATGGTTCACAGTGTCAAAGGCTGCAGATAGGTCGAGTAGGGTCAAGACAGAAGACTGACCTGCGGCTTTTGCAGCTAGAAGATATTCCACGACAGTCAAGAGTGCAATATCTGTGGAGTGACCCCTCTTGAAGCCAGACGTGTTGATTGTTCTTGGAAAGAAAGTCTGAGAGTTGATTGAAGGCTGCTTGTTCCATCTTATTGGCCGTAAATGGAAGAAGGGAGATGGGTTGGTAATTCTCCATAGCGGAGGGATCAAGAGAAGGCTTTTTGAACAGTGGGGTAATCTGGGCCTGCTTGAATGAGGTCTGAAGAGTGGTGAGAGATGTGTTGATGATTTGTATAAGAGCTGGCATTAGTGCGGGTGCGACTGCTTGAAGGAGATTGGAATGGATCGGATCCAGAGAGCAGGTGGTCGGATGGTTAGAGAGGAGGAGGGTGGATACATCGTCCTTAGAGTTGGAAATGAGAGCGATGCAGTCTTAGAAGACATTAGCAGGATGTCATCATCGGGAGGAGAGAACTGTGAGCTAATGGCTGCCGTCGGCAGTGAGAGAGGGAGATGGTGGGTAAAGTGATTTGTAAGTGGACAACAGCTTTCAGGTGTCCGTGGTGTTGCTGAGCTTCTCCTGGTAGTATTCTCTACCAGGTATTTTTCTCCTTGCCTGATTTTTGTTTGCCTTGTACCTCACTTGTAAGTCGCTGGATAAAAGCATCTGCTAAATGTAAACGTAGTATTCAGTCTTTGCCCTGGTGACACTTTGAGAAAAGGATTCAAGCAGATCCTGATACTCTGCAAGAGCAGATGGAGTCTTGGATTTGCGCCACTTCCTCTCAGCGCTCCTGAGTGTGGTGCGTTGCTCACGGATCCAGTCGTTGAGCCACGTACTTACAGAAAAAGTACCACATATCTTAGAAAGTTTTGGTTAATTAACAAGTAATTACAGATACATATTTCATAACAGTCGTTTGAAGACATCCTGTCATTTTTTTTTCAAAATTATTTCAAAACTGAAGGTGAACTGACTTCTATGATCTTTCTTGACCATCACTTGAAGTCTTGTTATTTTAAGCAATAAAATATGTCTATCATCATTAGCAGGCCTCCTTCACTTATTCTCCTTGTTTACTGTTTGTGTACAGGAAGGAAACATGTTAGTTATATAACTTTAGCTAATACAAGAAAATCAGTTTCAAATTACTTACACAGACCCACACAAAGTCATAGTAACGTCCAACTGTATTTTATTAGGATGAACAAAACACATTCATCAACAATTCAGTTGTTCATAAATCTACATTTTGAAGTTGGGGATCTTTTAATGCCACCTGAGAGATTCTGCCACCACCTTCCACCGATGTGCTGCTGGCTAAATGCTAACGCTAATGCCAAAGTATGAATAGTGTCCTACATCAGCTCCTGACAGTGTGCTAACGTTAACCATGAGTCAATCCAGTCTGGATTGACTATTGGATTGACTAACTATTCCAAAGTAATAACTGCCTGCTCTAAATCCACTCTACTCCTCCTAAGTGAACAGAGCCTACAAGATGGCTATAAAAACCAACCGAATTATGTTCCTTAAGGTCAGAAGAGGAACGTTGATATGGTTACTGTCAACAAACAACCACTAAATTTGACATCTCCTCCCCCGTAAATAGAGGGGGGGCATTCTGTGTGCATTCTGTGTGAATGCAGCTGAAGTGCACACATCCTGTTCTGATGTGTGTCAGATAAACTGGCAGTGCACCCTGTAATTACAGAATAGGTCCCCTATAGTTACCATATACCTATAGTTTAAGTTCTCTTTCTGTTGCCTGTTTGTTTCCTATTAAGCATCATACAAGAACCACATAATATTAGATTAGGTCCCCCTCACTTTCAAAATACTGACGGTATAACAAGTTATCACTTTATATTGCGTCTTGTTATCAGCTACCTACAAGTAAATATTTTTAATTGCAGTAAAGCTACACCATTATTACTAAATTGGTGGGTCGTAATCGACAATGCTATCTGTCACACCTGCCAAGTTGACTGCTAAAAAAAATACTAAAATTAAAAATGGTGCCCTCAGCAGAACCCAGACACCAGTCACACATCAGGGAGAAGGAGCAACAAATAGCAATGAGATGACGACAAGAAACAGAAAGACAGAGGAAGTAAGAATGTCAGAGTCCTGTAGGCTGAAGATCCAACCCATCAGGACTGAGGCACTGACAGCCAGGTGAAGGAGAAAAGCCCCGGGATGGTCCAACACAGAGGACAGAGAGGAGGAAAGAGACTGAGACTGTCCTGCATAATATAAAAAGGCAGACCTTAGGGTATTACTATACAGACATGGGAATCTTTGGCATATACCCAAAGGACGTGTTCGGGGTGTATGGAGCAGAGGAATTTGCCACATCACACCAGAGTTTGAGTCCAGTGTCAAACACCTTTTGTCTGCTTTGTTGTAACAAGTCGAGTAACATGAATAATGTCATGTGTGATATGTGACAAATCACATTTTAACAACAACTAATCATGTTTATTTAGTCCCTAACCGTCCCCAGATTCTTTGTGCTTAACCAAACACTATTTTAACCCTGCGGCTTTAAGTGTTTAGTGTGAAAAAATAGTGTGAAACTAGTTGCGACAGACTCGGCCATTTTGTTACCTGGTGCTACAAAACCTTCCATTTTAACAGACATCAGCCTCACTACCTTGCTGCAGTATTTTAATAAAAACTTTTAATGAGTCAAATGAGAAGCTTTGAACAAATGAGCCATGTGGGCATTAAGGTTTTGAGAAAGTGAAAGTTTATGTGTTTAAGCAGTTTAATAGTTTAAAGTTTGGTAGCATTGTCTCATGCATATTGATGGTGTGAACAGGAAGGAAATCTGGTGTATTTCAGGATCTTTACTGCACGTGTCTTCTTCTTAGTGGTGAGTAAAAGCAGACAGAGAAGCGTCCTCATCCAATGTGAGTAGTGTTTTACTGATGCACTTTCTGTCCACATGTCTGTTAATATGTTTTCTTTCATATGGATTATCACAGACAGATGACAGAGGGTTTTTTTTTTTTGTAAAACACAGTACAGGTTGACTATGAGTGGTGGATGTTATAGTTACAGAGGAGGGGGAGGAAGGATGAAGGGTGGGAGAGTAGCTGCATGAGCAGTTGCAACAGGTACTACAGGAGAATTAGTGCTGGGGAAGGATGGATTCTAAACCCACATCAAACCTGTTAAAAAACAGGTTGAAACTGTTGTTTCTTTCAACATTATCATCCAAGACCTGGCTTTACTTTTTTGAATAATGATGTTTCTCATTCCCTTCCACACATCTATGATCATCAGTGTTGATCATAAATTATTCACAGCTCCTGATCAGACTCTATTGTGTCCTACAATCTAAATGTCCGAGGCATTGACCTTAAAATATAAATAGTCTCAATAAGTAAAAATAAAGAAAAAAAACACTAAATGATCATGTTCTGTTGGAGGATGGTAAAATATCATTTCCTTGTCTTCTAGTGGTGAAAATTCAGTGTTGCAGGTTTTGGCCTCATCATTCTGTGCTCTAAAGGGTCAGTTGACATCAAATACAACAACTTGATTCACTCAGTCATCTGAGTGAAATTTAATGCTAAATTGCTACTTTTCATGTTTTTCAATTTAAAGAAGTGAAAATAAACACTCTGCAAGTGCATCAAACATCAGTAAAGCAAGTTTGTTGCGGCTGTTTGTATTAGTCTGCAAAAAAGCAGAACTTGATGAAACTCTAGAGCTTAAACTAACAGAACATTCAGCTCCTCTCTCACACTTTTTTTATGCAACTAATGCCAAAGTTTAGTGTTTGCTGTCATTTTGCACATCGTGCATATTAATGATGTCAAGAAGAAGGAAGTCTGCTCTATTTTAACATCCTGATTTCTGTCTTCTGCTTATTGGTGACAGAGGAAAAGCATCTTTAGAGACATCTGTGTCCAATATACAGTAAGTATAAGTATTTAGTGTTTGATGCACTTTCTGTACATGTTTATCTGCTAATATGTTTCCTTTTATCTGAATTATCACAGACAGATCAGAGGACAGTTATGCATTTTCATGCTGCAGCGAGTGGATTTGTTATCGTCATTCTGTCTGTGTCAGGTACTGTAGTTCTACATTTACTCCAGTAAAACTGAGGGATGTAAGGAAATTAACCATATTGAAACTTATGATCAAAGTCATTTCACTGATCTGTATTTGGAAATAAGTGAACAAGAGTGAACTTTACATTGTAACCTTAATGTCTTTTTACCAATAGCAACAGTAAGTGTCTTATGAGATGAACAGGGAAACAGGAACCCAAATGCAGACAGATGCTGTAAAGTCTCTTAAATAATAATAAAAAGGCCAAAACTTTACAGCTGATTAGTACAGAAGGAAAAAAGACACATATCAGGAAACAAGGAAGGATTCAGAAATTAAAGATAAAACAAAATTAGCAAAAAGGAGGTGAAACATATGTCCACAATGAACGTGAAAAACCTGACAATAAGAAAAATCTATTTCAATCCAGAAGGTTCAGATTTAATACAGGGACGTCAGGTTGTCTTGGTTCATTAACTATGAACACAGTTAACACATCAAAGATGCAAAAGATACTGGAATAACTGACAAACCAAAAGAAAAGGCCCCTTCACACATTACATTTTATTTATTTATTTAATTCTTCAGTGATCAGTTTTATATTTTGATTTATGCTCAACGACCAGTTTATTAGGAACACCTTTCTAGTACCAACTTAGACCTATTTTTGCCTTCAAAACTCAGGGCGGCTGTGGCCTTTAAACACAGCTCAGTTGGTACAAAGTGGCCGGTGAAAGAAGATTTTTATATTACACACATCGTGTGTAATGAATGATTCAAAGAATATATTTATTTAACCATGAGTTGTGCTGTTTGAGGGAAATATTGATTTATTGCACATTTTGAATCTGTAATTAGTGTTAAAATATGTTGCAAATACAATTTGTCATTTTGACCATCTCCTGCTTTAGTCTGTGGGTTAATTATCTTAAGAATGTGATGTTACAGTGGACAGTAGTGTTTAGGGAAACAAGAAAGACTGTTATAAAAGTGTTGGTGTTGTTTTTCATACTGTATGAGCTCATTGTGATGTTTCCACAGTTGATATTTTCGATAAGGGGACGTTTTCTTATCTGTTAAATATAGTAGAGCTTCTGTAAACCACATCTCTTCCCACATGTTCATGGTTTCACACTAAACTCAGCAGCAACCTGACCACAGAGAGGAAACTAATCAAGATATGCAAACCCTCGTGATCATTTTTCTTTTTCTTACACCTCAACTAAGATCTGTGGCATAAAAGGATCCAAAGTTGAAATTTCCAGCACCTACACATACCCATCCAGAATGAATAACATAAATACCACTGTTAATGAGAAATTGTGGTTTACTAAGGGGGAAAATTATGCACCTGTGGATCTGTTAACAGACTCAGATTATACAGATCGTGTGCATTATCACTGTGAAAACAACAAATGCACTCTGACCATCACAGACCTGAGACTGAGAGACTCAGCTGTTTACAAGTTCAGGTTCACAACAAACCAACCAGGAGGACGTTATACTGGTTTACCTGGAGTCACTTTGTCTGTCACAGGTAACACTGTCACTGAAAACCTCTTGTTTAAATGGTTAATTTCTTGAAAATAGATTTGTTTGCATGTGTGTACAAACAATATCTTAATACTTTTCTTTCTACACATATTCAGATCTCCAGATGCAGGTGATCAGATCAGAACCCCGTCAGGACTCAACCTGGGCAGAAGTGAAGTGTCAAAGCAGTTGTTTACCTGATAATCCCACCTTCATCTGGTACAAGAATGGACAGAAGATTTGGAGAGAAACAACATCTCTGTCTCATGCAGACAAAGTTAATACTGGAGACTATTCCTGTGCTGTGAAAGGTCATGAGAACTTCCCTTCTCCTACAGTGTGTGAGTTTACTTACTGTCTTTTTTTACATTCTGGATGCAAACTTAACCCCTAAAGCTAACATGATACATATGCATCATCAGCTAGTACAAATGTTCAGTTTCTACTGGCTGGTGGTGCAAATTACAAAAGTGTAAAAGTGTAAAATCCTCTTTGAAAAAAAAACAAACTTTAATTGATTTCGAGGAAAACAACATTTACTAACTAAATGTGCATTAAATATTATGTGGATTTAAAAAAAAGTCTTTGATTTACACTTTTTGCCATTTCAAATAAGGGAGCACAGCACTGTCTCCCCCTGCTGGAGTCCCAAGCTGATCACTGGCATCACTAGAGGGTCAATGCACAATCAAAGCACACAGATGACAATTCACACTATGTATCTGCTGTACTCTCTGTCTCACTGACTGAAAAGTCAGGACAGATGACAACCGCAACAAATACATGCAAGAAAAACAAACACACATCCTAAAAACTAGTTTAGTTTGATGACTATGATAGGAGCAAAACTTGCTTTTCTACCAGTGAAATGCATTTTCTGCAGGTACATAACTATCACCTTCCATCTTTTACATGCACTCGTGTTGAACTTGCTTCTCTTGGTTCTAGTTTGGGTAGCACATGTAAATGATGCCATTAAACTTCCTTTTGTTTTCTCTAATATCTCTATACTTCAAGCTACAAACTCCTACAGATGACATCATTCACCTCCTGTGAAAAAGGAGGGGGACTAAAAGGTCTAAATGGACAAACTATTATTTACTTTATCTATTTATTTTAAAGTAAAATGTGATTTACCTGATATTACTTTGTTTTTAGCTGTATTTCAGTTGATAGAATTTGTTTAATGCAACCACAAGGGGACTTAAGCCAGTGTCTTCTTGTACCAGTCCCAAGTCTGGATAAATGCAGAGGGTGGTGTCAGGAAGGGCATCCAACATAAAGCACATGCCAAATTAAACATGTGAATCATGACCCAGATCGTTCGGGTTAACAACTACTGCCACCAGGGCTGTTGACCTTCAGGGTACCGGTGGAAATTGGGCTACTGTTGGTCAAAGAAGAAAAGGAGGAAGGTGCATTTGTAGGAAAAAAAAAATGAAGAAAGCCAAGAATGTAGGACTGACAGTAAAGACTTTGAATGTTGGGACTGAGACAGGGAAGCCTGGTTGACATGATGCAGAGAAGGAAGGTGGACATACTGTGTGTCCAGGAGACCAGGTGGAAAGGTAGCAAGGCTAGAAGCTTAGGAGCAGGGTTCAAGTTGTTCTACCATGGGTCAGAGAGGAAGAGAAATGGAGTATGAGTTATCCTGAAAGAGGAGTTGGTGAGGAATGTTCTAGAGGTGAAAAGAGTATCAGACAGGTTGATGATGTTCAATGTTGTTAGTGGTTATGCCCCACAGGTAGGATGTGAGTTAGAAGAGAAGGAGAAATTCTGGAGTGAGTTAGATGAAGTGATGCAGAGCATCCCCACAGATAAGAGAGTGGTGATTGGTGCAGATTTCAATGGACATGTAGGTGAAGGGAACAGAGGTGATGAGACTGTTATGGGCAGGTTTGGTCTTCAGGACAGGGACACAGAAGGGCAGATGGTGGTAGACTTTGCAAAGAGGATGGAAATGGCTTTAGTGAACACTTTCTTCCATAAGAGACAGGAACATAGGGTAATGTACAAGAGCGGAGGTAGAAGCACTCAGGTAGACTACATCTTGTGTAGACGTTGTAATCTGAAAGAGATCAGTGACTGTAAAGCATTGGTAGTGGAGAGTGTAGCCAGAAAACACAGGATGGTGGTGTGTAAAATGATGCTGGTGGTGAGGAAGATGAAGAGGACTAAGGCAGAGCAGATGACTGGACCACTACAGCTAATTTGATCAGGGAGACAGGTAGGAGGGTACTCGGTGTGTCGTCTGGAAAGAGGAAAGTGGACAAGGAGACTTGGTGGTGGAACAAGGAAGTTCAGGAGTGTATACAGGGAAAGAGGTTAGCTAAGAAGAAGTGTGACACTGAAGGACTGAAGAGAGTAGACAGGAGTACAGGGAGATACAGCGTAAGGTGAAGGTAGAGGTGGCAACAAAGAGCATATGAGGACTTGTATGTTAGGTTGGTCACTAAAGAGGGAGAGGTGGATTTGTACAGGTTGGCCAGACAAAGAGAGAGAGATGGGAAGGATGTGCAGCAGGTTAGTGTGATTAAAGATAAGGATGGAAATGTATTGACAGGTGCCAAGAGTGTGATGGGAAGATGGAAGGAGAACTTTGAAGATGAAAGGGAACGAAGAGTAGAAGAGGTGACTGGTGTGGAGCAGGAAGTAGCAAAGATTAGTAAGAGTGAAGTGAGGAGGACGTTGAAGAGGATGAAGAGTGGAAAGGCAGTTGGTCCTGATGACAAACCTGTGGAGGTATGGAAGTGTCTAGGAGAGGTGGCAGTAGAGTTTCTGACTAGTTTGTTTAACAAGATCTTGGAGAGTGAGAGGATGCAGAGGACTGGAGGAGAATTGTACTGGTGCCAATTTTTAAGAACAAGGGAGATGTGCAGAGCTGTGGCAACTACAGAGGAATAAAGCTGATGAGCCAAACAATGAAGTTGTGGGAAAGAGTAGTGGAAGCTCGGCTAAAGGCAGAGGTGAACATTTGTGAGCAGCAATATGGTTTCATGCCTAGAAAGAGTCCAACAGATGCAGTATTTGCTTTGAGGACGTTGATGGAGAAGTACAGAGAAGGTCAGAGGGAGTTGCATTGTGTCTTCATAGATTTAGAGAAAGTGTATGACAGGGTGCAGAGAGAGGAGCTGTGGTTTTGTATGAGGACGTCTGGAGCGGCAGAGAAGTATGTTAGAGTGGTGCAGGACATGTATGAGAGCTGTAAGACCGTGGTGAGGTGCTGTAGGTGTGACAGAGGAGTTCAAGGTGGAGGTGGGTCTGCATCAAGGATCGGCTTTGAGCCCCTTCTTGTTTGCTCTGGTGATGGACAGACTGACAGATGAGGTTAGACACGAATCTCCTTGGACTATGATGTTTGCAGATGACATTGTGATTTGTAGTGAGAGCAGGGAGCAGGTGGAGGAAAATCTAGAGAGGTGGAGGTCTGCTCTGGAAAACACAGGAATGAAGCTTAGCCGCAGCAAGACAGAATACATGTGTGTGAATGAGAGGGACCCAGGTGGAACAGTGAGGTTACAGAAAGTAGAGGTGAAGAAAGTGCAGGACTTTAAGTACTTGGGGTCAACGGTTCAGAGCAATGGAGAATGTGGAAAAGAGGTGAAGAGGTGAGTGCAGGCAGGTTGGAACAGGTGGAGAAAAGTGTCAGGTGTGTTGTGTGATAAAAGAGTATCAGCAAGAATGAAAGGAAAGATGTTCAAGAAGAAGTTTACTAAGATCAATGTTAAGTGTGGTTTCTGTTTTTCTCTGTTACAGTGATAAAGAGTCAGAATGACTGGAGAGTGTCTTACACTTCTACTCAGATCTGTGGCATAAAAGGATCAACAGTGGACATAAACTGCACCTACACATACCCATCCAGAATGAATAACATCAATACTGCTGTTAATGAGAGATTGTGGTTTACTAAAGGGGAATATTATGCACCTGTGGATCTGTTAACAGACTCAGATTACACAGGTCGTGTGCGTTATCACTGTGAAAACAACACATGCACTCTGACTATCACAGACCTGAGACTGGGAGACTCAGCTGTTTACAAGTTTAGGTTCACAACAAACCAACCGGAAGGAAGTTATACTGGTTTACCTGGAGTCACTTTGTCTGTCACAGGTAACACTGTCATTGAAAACCTCTTGTTTAAATGGTTAATTTCTTGAAAATAGATTTTGTTTGCATGTGTGTACAAACATTATCTTATAATACATTTCTTTCCCCACATATTCAGATCTCCAGATGCAGGTGATCAGATCAGAACGCCGTCAGGACTCAACCTGGGCAGAAGTGAAGTGTCAAAGCAGTTGTTTACCTGATAATCCCACCTTCATCTGGTACAAGAATGGACAGAAGATTTGGAGAGAAACAACATCTCTGTCTCATGAAGACAACTTCAGTTCTACAGATAGTTATTCCTGTGCTGTGAAAGGTCATGAGAAGTTCCCCTCTCCTCCAGTGTGTGAGTTTACCCACTGTCCTAACTTTATATCCTGTCACCTGGTGGAGCCAAGACCAGAAAAGGGTTTTTAGATGATTCACTGTGCAGAACTAGTCAAAGATGAAATTTCTTCCCCATAACGTTCAGCATTCATTGACTATGACTGCAGGTTTTTTTTTATCTCCAGTCTTCAGATCTGCTGATGACAGCAGATTGTGACTCTTTACAAAGACTGTGATTTATGTGCTACAATGTATCTATTTGATTTAAAACATATCACTGAAACCCACATAGTTTACTGTTGGATCTCATTAATATATGTTTAACTGTAAAATCACACATTTATTTTTAAAGTTCAAGTTAAATGTTTTCATATTTCCTTCTCCAGATCCTCCACAGGTTCCCTCTGTGTCAGTGAGTCCCTCTGCTGAGATGGTGGAGGGTAGTTCAGTGAATCTGACCTGTAGCAGTGATGCTAACCCAGCAGCTAATTATACCTGGTACAAGGAGAATGAAGACTCACCAAAAGCTTCAGGACAGATCTTCACCATCACTGACTTCAGACCTGAACACAGTGGGAATTATTCCTGTGAAGCTCAGAACACAAGAGGACGTCATCACTCCACTTTGTATCTGAACGTTGAGTCAGGTGAGCTGTTTGAATTATTGTCTTGTACTAACAATCAGAGAGATGCCAAATTTTGCTAGTTTGACAGTTTTGTAGATACTTTACTTCAGCTGTATATGTTGTTTATCCAGTAAAGATCATGATCATTAATAAAAAAAAAAACATTCCATCGAAGAATCGTGACACAGTCAAAACAACATCAAAAGTCTTTAAAAAAAATTTTAATTCACTGTATGACAAGGTTTTAACTGTTGTCAACCTCTCTCTGCAAATGGGTGTTTAACTATAGAGCAATTTCCAATCTCTAATTGGAAAGCAAAATAAGATAGTTGTGTAAAAACATGTACAGTTAAGCATCTTTCATCTGACAGCTGTGCCAGGTAAACAATAGTCTGTGGTCTTCGCACACACAGGTTCATATTTACTGCCTTAATGCATTCACTACCCCTTCACTCTAAGTATCACAGTTAAATGCATAAACCCAACCCCCTACTCTTAACCTAAACCCATATCTACTACTACTACTCTCCTTTCGGCTTATCCCGTGAGTTCGGGGTCGCCACAGCGGATCATTGTCCGCATGTTGATTTGGCACAGTTTTTACGCCGGATGCCCTTCCTGACGCAACCCTCCCCAATTTCTACCGGGCTTGGACCGGCACTGAGCTATAGCCGCCCCTTGAGCTATAGCCGCCCCTAACCTAAACCCATATCTAACCCTTTATTAATCTTAACCCTCAAACAGACCTTCAAACTTGATAGGCCTGGAAAATCTGTGCGATTAGGATTTTATTTATATTAGGAAGCTGGGTAAGAAACACACACACATTAACTGCACCATCATCCTAGAATTTGTGCACAGTGAGGACTCACAGGAACACTGGGCAAACTGCTTTATCAGCTCCTGTTAAAACACATTTTCTTCTGGTTTATACTTCTAGCAAATATCAGGCTGACCCTGCTGGTCTTGCTGCTGATTCCTCTCTTTGTCCTGAGCCTGATTACAAGGTAAAAGGTTACAATTCCATCAGTTTTCTTCAGATTTTCTTTATTCACAAAGTGATGAATTTCATTGGGTTTAACATTGTATTGTGGTTGTAGCTGGTATTGTTGGATTCAATTAAGGAAGAAGAAAAAACTTAGCAGCAACATTGAATCAAATGGAAGCACAGAGATGAAAGAGGTGAGAGGATCTGTTGACAAAATGTTTCCAATAACATATATTATGATTCCTAAGTTTGTCCAAAATTATGTGAGTGATGTCATTAAATCCATGTGCAGGACAGTTTAGTCATGTCTTGTCATCTCTCCCCATCAGTCAGACTCTGGTCCTGATTATGAGAACATCTCAGCATTCAGGTCGGTCACTGCAGCACAGACAGACGACACGGAGGAGCAGGTAAAGTCCAGTTAGAGAAGTTAGAGCTTCCTGCCTGGAAAAAAAAACAGGCTTCACCCTAATTTGTAGTTATGACACGTACATCATCCATTAGATTTTTCTTTAAATGCTGTTCATCCAGAGGCAGCAATAAGCTGAATAGTTGAACAGCTGAGTATATGACCTCATCCTTCTGAAATCCTCTACCATGTCCTATCTTCTTGCTGTGTTCATGTGCAGACAGCACTTATTGCACCAGTCCCTGAAGGCCTTCAGAAGGTCCTAGTACTCTTGTTCCTAAACACTCCAGATTCATGCAACAATAGCTGTATTATCATATTACTTTTGTATGTCACAGGACTCTAAGCTGTGTTTAAAGTCCACTATGCAAAGTGTGAACAGGAAAGGTGCTAAA